>NW_027597532.1:0-17500 GCF_964194155.1 Cetorhinus maximus | reverse complement strand
CTATCAGTCTACTCTTGATCATCAGGAAAGTGATGCAAGGGGTCATCAACAGTGCTATCAAGTGGCACTTGCTTAGCAATAACCTGCTCACTGACGCCCAGTTTGGGTTCAGCCAGGGCCACTCAGCTCCTGACCTCATTACAGCCTTGGTTCAAAGATGGATAAAAGAGCTGAACTCCCGAGGTGAGGTGAGAGTGACTGCCCTTGACATCAAGGCCACATTTGACTGAGTGTGGCATCAAGGAGCCCTAGCAAAACTGGAGTCAACTGGAATCAGGAGGAAAACTCTCCACTGGTTGGAGTCACACCAAGCACAAAGGAAGATGGTTGTGGTTGTTGGAGATCAATCATCTCAGCTCCAGGACATCACTGCAGGAGTTCCTCAGGATAGTGTGCTCGGCCCAACCATCTTCAGCTGCTTAATGACCTTCCTTCCATCATAAGGTCAGAAGTGGGGATGTTCACTGATGATTGGACAATGTTCAGCACCATTCGCGACTCCTCAGATACTGAAACAGTCCATGTCCAAATGCAGCAAGACCTGGACAATATCCAGGCTTGGGCTGGCAAGTGGCAACTCACATTCGTGCCACACAAGTGCCAGGCAATTACCATCTCCAACAAGAGAGAACCTAAACATCGCCCTTGATGTTCAATGGCATTACCATCACTGAATCCCCCACTATCAACATCCTGGGGGTTACCATTGACCAAAAACTGAACTGGACTAGCCATATAAATACTGTGGCTACAAGAGCAGGTCCGAGGCTGGGAATCCTGCAGCGAGTAACTCACCTCCTGACTCCCCAAAGCCTGTCCACCATCTACAAGGCACAAGCCAGGAGTGTGATGGAATACTCCCCACTTGCCTGGATGAGTGAAGCTCCCACAACACTCGAGAAGCTGGA
The DNA here is from genome assembly GCF_964194155.1 of Cetorhinus maximus. Lineage (NCBI taxonomy): Eukaryota > Metazoa > Chordata > Chondrichthyes > Lamniformes > Cetorhinidae > Cetorhinus > Cetorhinus maximus. Next base: position 16,592 of record NW_027597532.1, on the reverse strand, counting down.
CACCATCCAGGACAAAGCAGCCCACTTGATTGGCACCACATCCACAAACATTCACTCCCTCCGCCACCGATGCACAGTAGCAGCAGTGTGTACCATCTACAAGATGCACTGCAGGAATTCACCAAGGCTCCTTAGACAGCACCTCTCAAACCCACAGCCACTACCATCTAGAAGGACAAGGGCAGCAGATAGATGGGAACACCACCACCTGGAAGTTCCCCTCCAAGTCACTCACCATCCTGACTTGGAAATATATCGCCGTTCCTTCACTGTCGCTGGGTCAAAATCCTGGAACTCCCTCCCTAACAGCACTGTGGGTGTACCTACACCACATGGACTGCAGCGGTTCAAGAAGGCAGCTCACCACCACCTTCTCAAGGGAAACTAGGGATGGGCAATAAATGCTGGCCCAGCCAGCGAAGCCCACATCCCATGAATGATTAAAAAATACAGTCTCAAACTAAAGTTCAGGCAATTTCAGAAGGAGATGAAGAGGGGTTTCTTCACTCAGAGGGTGGTGAATCATTGGAATTGTCTACCCACAGAATCTTAATGGCACAGAAGGAGGCCATTCAGCCCATCATGTCTGCACCAGCTCTCCAAAGGAGCATTATGACCTAGTGCCATTGCCCTGCCTTTTCCCCATATCCCTGCACATTGTTTCTATTCAAATAATCATCCAATGACCTCTTGAACGATTTGATTGAACCTGCCACCACCACACTTCCAGGCCGTGCATTCCAGACCCAAACCACTTGTTGTGAGAAAAAGTTTTTTCTCACGTCACATTTGCTTCTTTTGCAAATCATTTTAAATCTGTGCCCTCTCGTTCTTGATCCTTTTACGAGCGGAAACAGCTTCTCCCGATCTACTCTGTCCAGACCCCTCATGATATTAAACATTTCTATCAAGTCTCCTCTCAGCCTTCTCCTCTCCAAGGAGAACAGACCCAACCTCTCCAATCTATCCTCATAGCTGAAGTTTCTCAACCCTGGATGTATTCACATCCTTCCTATACTATGGCCCCCAGAACTGTACACAAAATTCCAGCTGAGGTCTAATGAGTGTCTTATATAAATTCAGTATAATCTCCCTGCTCTTGTACTCTATGCCCCTATTAATAAAGCTCAGGATACTATTTGCTTTATTAAATGCTCTCTCCACCTGTCCTGTCACCTTCAATGATCTATGCACGTATACACCCAGGTCTTTCTGCTCCTGCACCACCTTCAAAATTTCACCCCTTCCATTGCCTGTCCATGTTCTTCCTCCCAAAAAGCATCACCCCACACTTCTCCGCATTGAACTTCTTCTGTCATCTATCTGCCCACCCCACCAACTTGTCTATGTCCTCTTGAAGTTCCACACCATCCTCCTCACAGTTTACAACACTCCCAAACTTCATATCATCTGCAAACTTTGAAATTGTCCCCTGCACACCAAGATCTAGATCATTAATATATATCAGGAAAAGCAAGGGTCCCAATACTGACCCCTGGGGAACTCCACTACAAATCTTCCTCCAGCCCGAAAAACATCCATTGACCATTACTCTGTGCTTCCTATTTTTCAGCCAATTTTGTATCCACGTTTCTATGTCCCTTTTATTCCATGAACAATAACTTTTCTCACGAGTCTGTTGTGTGGCACTGTGTCCAATGCCTTTTGAAAGTCCATGTACACCACATCAACAGCATTACCCTCATCGACCTTTTCTGTTACCTCTTCAAAAAAAACTCCAGCAAGTTAGTTAAACATGATTTTCCCTTTAGAAATCCATGCTGGCTCTTCCTTATCAACCCATATTTTTCCATGTGACCACTAATTCTATTCCAAATAATTGTTTCTAGAATCTTGCCCACCACTGAAGTTAAACTGACTGGTCTGTAATTGCTGGGATTATCCATTATGTGGATGTAATCTTCACAATTCTCCAGTCCTCTGGTACCACCCCTGAGTCGAGGGAAGACTGAAAGATTATGGCCAGTGCCCCTGCAATTGTCAAACGTAAGTACTGACAGTCTATTCAACACTTCCTCTTTATCAATTTTGGACCCTTCTAGTGACAGAGTTTCCTTGTCTGTCACCATGGCCTGGGTAGCATCTACCTTCTTAGTAAAGACGGATGCAAAATTTAATACCTCAGCCATGGCCACTTCGTCCATGTGTAAATTCCCTTTTGGATCCCTAATCGACCCTACTCCTCCTTTTACCACCCTAATGTTATTTATGTGTCTATAGGAGACTTTGGGATTCCCCTTTATGTTGGCCGCCAGTCTTTTCTCATAATCCCTCTTCACTTCTCTAATTTGCTTTTTCACCTCCCCTCTGAACCTTCTGTATTCCTCTTGGTCCCTAATTGTATTTTCTACCTGACACCTGTCATAAGCGCACTTTTTCTTCTTTATCTTAATTTCAATCTCCTTTTTCATCCAGGGAGCTCTGGATTTGTTTCCCTACCTTTCCCTATCGATGGAATATACCCTGACTGTGCCCAAACCATTTCTTTTTTGAAGTTCAGCTACAGTTTTTCCCTCCAATCTTTCATTCCAGTCTATCTGGCCCAGTTCCGTTCCTGCCCCATTGAAGTCGGCTCTTGTCCAGTTAATTGTTTTTACTCTGGATTGCCTATCGTCCTTTTCTATCATCATCCTAAAAACATACAATACAATGATCACTGTCTCCTAAATGTTCCCCCACTGACACTTGATCTACTTGGCCCACCTCATTTCCAAGAACCAGGTCCCACAGTGCGTCTTATCTTGTTGGATTGGACACATACTGCTGTAGAAAATTCTCAACACAATCTCAGAACTTTTGCCCCTCTCCACCCTTTACACTATCACTGTCCCAGTCTACATTCGGGTAATTAAAGTCACCCATTATAACTACTCTATAATGCTGCATCTCTCTGTAATTCCCCTGCAGATTTGTTCTCCTACATCCTCCTCACTAGTTGGTGGTCTATAGACGACACCGAGCAATGTAATCGCTCCCTTTTTGTTCCTTAGCTCGAGCCAAATTGATTCTGTCCTTGAACCCTCTGGGACATCCTCTTTCTCCAGCACTGCAATGTTCTCCTTAACCAATACCACCACCCCATCTCCTGTCCTTCCTTTCCTATCCCTTCTGAACACCTTGTACCCGGGAATATTTAACAACCAGTTCTGCCCTTCCTTGAGCCAGGTCTCTGTTATCGCCACAACATCATATTTCCACATGACAATCTGCGCCTGTAACTCCCCAATCTTATTCACTGTACTCTGTGCAGTCACACACATGCACCTGATTTAGATTTTGTTACTTTCTCCCCTGCCCCGACTTTACCTATTAACTTTCTATTCTCTGTACTAGTGCTATCTGTCCCTCCCAGTATTTTGTGCACCCTGGTATTCCTCTCTAATATTCTCTCCTGGTTCCCACACCCCTGCTGAGTTAGTTTAAACCCTCCCCAACACTAGCAAAATGCCCCACAAGGAACTCAGTCCCAGCTCTGTTCAGGTGCAACCCGTCCGGCTTGTACAGGTGCCATCTCCCCCAGACCCAATCCCAGTGTCCCAGGAATCTAAAGCCCTCCCTCCTGCACCATCTTTCCAGCCACGCATTCATCTGTCTTATCCTCCTATTTCTGTATTCACATGCACGTGGCACTGGGAGTAATCTGGAGATTACTACATTTGAGGTCCTGCTTACTGATATTCTACCCAGCTCCCTAAATTCTGATTGCAGGACCACATCCCCCTTCCTACCTAAGTCACTGGTCCCAATGTGGACCACGACCTCTGGCTGATCACCCTCCCCCAGAAGAATGTCCTGTAGCCGCTCTGAGACATCCTTGATCCTGGCACCAGGGAGGCATCACACCATCCTGGAGTCACGTCTACAGCCACAGAAACGCCTGTCTGTCCCCCTAAGCAATGAATCCCCTATCACTATAGCTCTTCCTTTCTTCTTCCACCCCTCCTATATACTTTCTGTCTCCAGGCCCTTAAGCTGCGGTGTGACCACCTCTCTGAACGTGCTCTCCATGTAGCTCTCAGCCTCCCGGATGTGCCACAATGACTCCAGCCGCCGCTCGAGCTCTGAAACCCGGAGCTCAGGTTCCTGCAGGTGGCAGCACTTCCTGCACATGTGGTCGTCTAGGATACCGGGAGCGTCCATGGTTTCACACATATTACAGGATACGCATCCCACTCAACTGAGCTGCCCTGCCAAGTCTTAACTCTACTTCCCTTATGTTAACTTTATTCTACTTTGGATTATTTATATTACTTTATTATATTGTCCCTAAATTTCCCTGATTCCTGGCGCATCGCATTAAATCCAAGTATAGTAGCTTTAAAAATATTAAACTTTTCTAATTTACTCCCCAGTTCCTACTAACCAAGGCTGCCGCTCTTCTTTCTGAGCAAAGGTAGTAAAAGAGAGTTGCACCTCCTCCCTCCTCACTGAACTCGACCGAACCTCTCCCAGTCCCGCTCTGCGGAACTACCATCTCTTTATCCGCAACCTCCTCTCGCTCTGTTTCATCCTCTCCCCCCTCTCGCTCTGTTTCATCCTCTCCCCCCTCTCGCTCTGTTTCATCCTCTCCCCCCTCTCGCTCTGTTTCATCCTCTCCCCCCTCTCGCTCTGTTTCATCCTCTCCCCCCTCTCGCTCTGTTTCATCCTCTCCCCCCTCTCGCTCTGTTTCATCCTCTCCCCCCTCTCGCTCTGTTTCATCCTCTCCCCCCTCTCGCTCTGTTTCATCCTCTCCCCCCTCTCGCTCTGTTTCATCCTCTCCCTCCTCTCGCTCTGTTTCATCCTCTCCCTCCTCTCGCTCTGTTTCATCCTCTCCCTCCTCTCGCTCTGTTTCATCCTCTCCCTCCTCTCGCTCTGTTTCATCCTCTCCCTCCTCTCGCTCTGTTTCATCCTCTCCCCCCTCTCGCTCTGTTTCATCCTCTCCCTCCTCTCGCTCTGTTTCATCCTCTCCCTCCTCTCGCTCTGTTTCATCCTCTCCCTCCTCTCGCTCTGTTTCATCCTCTCCCTCTTCTCCCCCCTCTCGCTCTGTTTCATCCTCTCCCTCCTCTCCCCCCTCTCGCTCTGTTTCATCCTCTCCCTCCTCTCGCTCTGTTTCATCCTCTCCCTCCTCTCGCTCTGTTTCATCCTCTCCCTCCTCTCGCTCTGTTTCATCCTCTCCCTCCTCTCGCTCTGTTTCATCCTCTCCCCCCTCTCGCTCTGTTTCATCCTCTCCCTCCTCTCGCTCTGTTTCATCCTCTCCCTCCTCTCGCTCTGTTTCATCCTCTCCCTCCTCTCCCCCTCTCGCTCTGTTTCATCCTCTCCCTCCTCTCGCTCTGTTTCATCCTCTCCCCCCTCTCGCTCTGTTTCATCCTCTCCCTCCTCTCCCCCTCTCGCTCTGTTTCATCCTCTCCCTCCTCACCCTCCTCTCGCTCTGTTTCATCCTCTCCCTCCTCTCGCTCTGTTTCATCCTCTCCCCCCTCTCGCTCTGTTTCATCCTCTCCCCCCTCTCGCTCTGTTTCATCCTCTCCCTCCTCTCCCCCCTCTCGCTCTGTTTCATCCTCTCCCTCCTCTCGCTCTGTTTCATCCTCTCCCCCCTCTCGCTCTGTTTCATCCTCTCCCCCCTCTCGCTCTGTTTCATCCTCTCCCCCCTCTCGCTCTGTTTCATCCTCTCCCTCCTCTCGCTCTGTTTCATCCTCTCCCTCCTCTTGCTCTGTTTCATCCTCTCCCTCCTCTCGCTCTGTTTCATCCTCTCCCTCCTCTCGCTCTGTTTCATCCTCTCCCCCCTCTCGCTCTGTTTCATCCTCTCCCTCCTCTCCCCCTCTCGCTCTGTTTCATCCTCTCCCTCCTCTCCCCCCTCTTGCTCTGTTTCATCTTCTCCCTCCTCTCGCTCTGTTTCATCCTCTCCCTCCTCTCCTCCCTCTCGCTCTGTTTCATCCTCTCCCTCCTCTCCCTCCTCTCGCTCTGTTTCATCCTCTCCCCCCTCTCGCTCTGTTTCATCCTCTCCCTCCTCTCGCTCTGTTTCATCCTCTCCCTCCTCTCGCTCTGTTTCATCCTCTCCCTCCTCTCGCTCTGTTTCCTCCTCTCCCCCCTCTCGCTCTGTTTCCTCCTCTCCCCCCTCTCGCTCTGTTTCCTCCTCTCCCCCCTCTCGCTCTGTTTCATCCTCTCCCTCCTCTCGCTCTGTTTCATCCTCTCCCTCCTCTCGCTCTGTTTCATCCTCTCCCTCCTCTCGCTCTGTTTCATCCTCTCCCCCCTCTCGCTCTGTTTCCTCCTCTCCCTCCTCTCGCTCTGTTTCCTCCTCTCCCTCCTCTCGCTCTGTTTCATCCTCTCCCTCCTCTCCCCCCTCTCGCTCGGTTTCCTCCTCTCCCCCCTCTCGCTCGGTTTCCTCCTCTCCCCCCCTCTCGCTCGGTTTCATCCTCTCCCCCCCTCTCGCTCTGTTTCATCCTCTCCCCCCTCTCGCTCTGTTTCATCCTCTCCCCCCCCTCTCGCTCTGTTTCATCCTCTCCCTCCTCTCGCTCTGTTTTATCCTCTCCCTCCTCTCGCTCTGTTTCCTCCTCTCCCCCCTCTCGCTCTGTTTCATCCTCTCCCCCCCTCTCGCTCTGTTTTATCCTCTCCCCCCCTCTCGCTCTGTTTCATCCTCTCCCTCCTCTCGCTCTGTTTCATCCTCTCCCTCCTCTCGCTCTGTTTCATCCTCTCCCTCCTCTCGCTTTGTTTCCTCCTCTCCCTCCTCTCGCTCTGTTTCATCCTCTCCCCCCCTCTCGCTCTGTTTTATCCTCTCCCCCCTCTCGCTCTGTTTTATCCTCTCCCTCCTCTCGCTCTGTTTTATCCTCTCCCTCCTCTCGCTCTGTTTTATCCTCTCCCTCCTCTCGCTCTGTTTTATCCTCTCCCTCCTCTCGCTCTGTTTTATCCTCTCCCTCCTCTCGCTCTGTTTTATCCTCTCCCTCCTCTCGCTCTGTTTTATCCTCTCCCTCCTCTCGCTCTGTTTCATCCTCTCCCTCCTCTCGCTCTGTTTCATCCTCTCCCTCCTCTCGCTCTGTTTCATCCTCTCCCCCCTCTCGCTCTGTTTCATCCTCTCCCCCCTCTCGCTCTGTTTCATCCTCTCCCTCCTCTCGCTCTGTTTCATCCTCTCCCTCCTCTCGCTCTGTTTCATCCTCTCCCTCCTCTCGCTCTGTTTTATCCTCTCCCTCCTCTCGCTCTGTTTTATCCTCTCCCTCCTCTCGCTCTGTTTTATCCTCTCCCTCCTCTCGCTCTGTTTTATCCTCTCCCTCCTCTCGCTCTGTTTTATCCTCTCCCTCCTCTCGCTCTGTTTCATCCTCTCCCCCCTCTCGCTCTGTTTTATCCTCTCCCCCCTCTCGCTCTGTTTTATCCTCTCCCCCCTCTCGCTCTGTTTTATCCTCTCCCTCCTCTCGCTCTGTTTTATCCTCTCCCTCCTCTCGCTCTGTTTTATCCTCTCCCTCCTCTCGCTCTGTTTTATCCTCTCCCTCCTCTCGCTCTGTTTTATCTGCTCCGCCCGCTCTTGGCCACAATTCCTGCTCCAGGGTTCCTTCCTCTGTCCCTATGATCTGAGCAGGGTTGTCATTATTCTGGAGGGTGGCTTTGTTGCGACTTATTTCAGCATCAAACCTACACGTTGAGCACATGGCTCGGGCTCTATTTACCAGGTCGCCAATAGGGCCGATATCATAGCGTTTACAATTGCAGGAATCCCAATGCGTATATTGACCAGTGAAGTTGGGCGTGAAGTAGAAACTAGTGGAAACCCCATTGGCAGATTTCTCAGCTCGTGTGTTGAGGAAAGGGAGCACATTGACTGCTCCATTTCAAAGGTGAATTTGAGCGTAGGATGGAGCTATTAAGGTGTGTAAGGATACTCTTACATGCAGCTGTGGACGCAGATATAGCGGCAGCAGGGGGGCTGTGTGGGTTGGTGCCCTGGGAAGCCTTCTTCCCAGACAGAGCCTTTATTGATCAGAGGTAATCTTCAACTCTTTGGAAGTTTGTTCACTTTTCTTAGACTTCACTCACCTTGATCCACATTTCCATTTCTCTGCTGTTCACCTCCGCTGGGACATGGGAGCAGCCAGTGTAGCTCCAGCTTACCTCTGGTGTGGGACAAGAGGAGCAGCAACCCCAGGAGAAGCAGGAGGAACACCAGCAACCAGACAGTTACAAGCTCAAAGACTCGTGTTTCTAGTCTGGTGTCTTTAATAAACTGAATGTATGATGGTCGCCTGCAGAGTCGCTCATGGCAGATGTCACATGACTATGGTCAGCCAGGTAGGACATGTATTAGTGATTGCATTTCAAAACCCAAACATCCCCCTTTTCATTATAAACAAAAGATAACTTTGCCGGCACTAACATGTGTAATTGTGAGTTATCCAAGTTACCCACTACACCACAACTGTCCCTGTGCATTAACAAACTGTTCATTATTCTCCTCAGCTACTGCACATGTATTGCATACATACTTGTTAAATGGTGCAGATCTCTTCATGGTCCATGTGTGCGTTGTCAGTTTGTTACTGACCTGTGTGATGCTCCTTCTCCAGGGGTTGTCATTCTCCTGGCACTTGTTATTGTTGTGGTAACTGTTTGTTCTTGTTCCATTTCCATTGTTGGGGACTGGTGGATCCCTGGGAGTGATTGTCATCCTGTCCTCTGTGTAGCTGCTGTGATCCCATCTTCCTCACTGGCCGCCTGCAGTAAAGGAACAGCTTTGCTACTTGTTCTTTTCTGCCTGTGGTAGTGCAGCTGTATTTAGTCACTCACGCCCACCGTGTACAATCGAGGTGACCACTGCTCTGTGCATGTCCCAAGTTGCCACTTGGGCTGACTCCTACTGAGAGAGTTGAAGGTTTGCACCCTGACTGGCTCTCCAATGCTCAACTCTGGCAACGGTTTGGCAGTTTTGTCAAAATGAAACTTGACTTTCTGTTGCTTCACCTTCTGGTTTCAGTAGCTTTTTTGCTATTGAAAGAGTAGTTTGGGTGCGACGCCACATTAATCTTTGGACTGGACTACTTTCCATTCCTTCAGTCGGTGTGTTTCTCCATTTGAGGATTGCCTTGTTTTCACCTGTGCTAGATTTGCTCGATTTCTTAAAGATTCCTTTGGCGATTTTCACAGCCACCTCAGCCTTTCCATCCAACTGGGGATTGTGCAGAGACGATGTGCAGCGCTAAATTTCCCAATCCTTTCTGAAGTGGCTGAATTCTTCACTCGTGAGCTGAGGGCCCATTGTCACTCAGCATGATGTCTGGAATGCCGTACCGACTGAAGTCTCAGCTGGTCTCAATCCCAATAGTGGTCTACAGTGACAAGATCATCAGATCCTGCCAAAGTGAAGGGCTACTCCCAGCTTCATCCATGGTCTGTCTGGATGTCATGCGTCATCAACAGCTCTCTCTCGCTTGTTTAGCTTGGTACGTATTACAAGCACCTCACTGGCCCATGTGGCCTTTAATTTCATTGCTGATGTTTGGCCAGTAAAGCACACCGCTCGCCTTTCTCAGAGTCGATTCAATTCCTTGATGGTTTGCATGGATGCCCTTCAGCATCTCTCCTCTCGACTGCTTAGGGATGATGACTCTATTTCCTTTATACAAGATGCCATCTCGGGCTGTCAATTTATCTCGGTTGTGCCCAGCAACCACCGGTGTGTCCTTGATGCTCTCAGGCCTTTTCATCACCACTTCTTGCAGCACTTGGAGAGTTGCACCTTGCTGGGCAGTTCGCTCGAGCTGAGCAAGGTGCTTGTCTGTCAGGTTCAATATCTCTGCTGGGCTGAAGAATTCCAGAACAAAACAAAAACAGAATTACCTGGAAAAACTCAGCAAGTCTGGCAGCATCGGCGGAGAAGAAATCAGTTAACGTTTCGAGCCCTCATGGCCCTTCGGCAGAACTGCAGCATAGTTTCAGCAAGGGAGAAATATAAATTGGTTTAAGGTGGGTGGGGGGGAAGAGACACATTGAGGGTGTGGTGTGAGCAGATAATCAAAGGATGTCACAGACAAAAGGGTCAAAGAGGTGTTGAAGGTGGTGGTCTTTGTCTGAGAAAAGTGCTAATTAAGAATGGAAAACAGGATATTCAAAGTACAGCTCTAGTGGGGGTGGGGTGGAAAGACTAAAGGTTTTAGTTTTAGATTTAAAAATAATGGAAATAGGTGGGGAAAGAAGAATCTATATAAATTATTGAAAAAAAAGGCGGGTGGGGGGGGGAAAAGAAACGGGGTGGGGATGGGGAGTTTAAGATCTAAAGTTGTTGAATTCAATATTCAGCCCAGAAGGCTGTAAAGTGCCTAGTCGGAAGATGAGGTGCTGTTCCTCCAGTTTGCGTTGGGCTTCACTGGAACAATGCAGCAAGCCAAGGACAGACATGTGGGCAAGAGAACAGGGTGGAGTGTTAAAATGGCAAGCGACAGGGAGGTTTGGGTCTTTCTTGCGGACAGACCGCAGGTGTTCCGCAAAACGGTCGCTCAGTTTGCGTTTGGTCTCTCCAATGTAGAGGAGACCGCATCGGGAGCAACGAATGCAGTAGACTAAGTTAGGGGAAATGCAAGTGAAATGCTGCTTCACTTGAAAGGAGTGTTTGGGCCCTTGGACGGTGAGGAGAGAGGAAGTGAAGGGGCAGGTGTTTCATCTTCTGCGTGGGCATGGGGAGGTGCCATAGGTGGGGGTTGAGGAGTAGGGGGTGATGGAGGAGTGGACCAGGGTGTCCCGGAGGGAACGATCCCTACGGAATGCCGTCAGGGGGGGTGAAGGGAAGATGTGTTTGGTGGTGGCATCATGCTGGAGTTGGCGGAAATGGCGGAGGATGATCCTTTGAATGCGGAGGCTGGTGGGGTGATAAGTGAGGACAAGGGGGACCCTATCATGTTTCTGGGAAGGAGGAGAAGGCGTGAGGGAGGATGCGCGGGATATGGGCCGGACACGGTTGAGGGCCCTGTCAACGACCGTGGATGGAAAACCTCGGTTAAGGAAGAAGGAGGACATGTCAGAGGAGCTGTTTTTGAAGGTAGCGTCATCAGAACAGATGCGACGGAGGCGAAGGAACTGAGAGAATGGGATGGAGTCTTTACAGGAAGCGGGGTGTGAGGAGCTGTAGTCGAGGTAGCTGTGGGAGTCGGTAGGCTTGTAATGGATATTGGAATTCCAGAGCCTGACTAGCTGCTGCTTCACGTTGAATCTGGAAGATTCCACATTCTGTTGTAGCATACTCAATTTTCTTCAAAGGGAATTCTGCGCCCAACAGCATGTCTACAATGTACTTCAGTATTCCTTGCTTGTATGTCACATCCAGATGATATCTTTACAGACAGATAAAAATGCTTTGAAGTGGCTTGTGGTCTAACTCCACCGTTACTTTGTCTCTGTCAAGCAGGTATTGATAAAAATGCTCACAAACAAAAACAGTAGCCAGGCACTCTTTCTCAATCTGAGCATAGCATTGTTCAGTTTGCAGTAATGCCCTGGATGTCCTTGCTACATTAGGGTTGCTCCAAGGCCTATCTCGCTGGGGCCACACTGAAAGGTGACTTCATCGTTGATATGATAATACTTCAGCACTGGCATTGTCACCAATAGTTGTTGAATTTTAGTGATCGCTGATTCTTGTTCTGTTCCCCAGTACCACTGCACCTCCTTGGCAGTGAGCTTGCATCATGGTTCACACTCTGCTGACAAATTACACAAACATTTTGCTAAATTGTTCTCAAATTTGACCGGGTGTTGGATCAAGGAGTCCGAGCAAAACTGGAGTCAATGGGAATCGGGGAAAACTCTCCGCTGGTTGGAGTCACACCTAGCACAAAAGGAAGATGGTTGTGGTAGTTGGAGGTCAGTCATCTCAGCTCCAGGACATCACTGCAGGAGTTCCTCAGGGTAGTGTCCTCGGCCCAACCATCTTCAGCTGCTTCATCAATGACCTTCCTTCCTTCATAAGGTCAGAAGTGGGGATGTTCACTGATGATCGCACAATGTTCAGCACCATTCACGACTCCTCAGATACTGAAGCAGTCCATGTCCAAATGCAGCAAGACCTGGACAATATCCAGGCTTGGGCTGACAAGTGGCAAGTAACATTTGCGCCACACAAGTGTCAGGCAGTGACCATCTCCAACAAGAGAGAATCTAACCATCACCCCTTGATGTTCAATGACATTACCATCACTGAATCCCCCGCTATCAACATCCTGGGGTTACCATTGACCGGAACTGAACTGGACTAGCCATATAAATACTGTGGCTACAAGGTCAAAGGCCAGAAATCCCATGATGAGTAACACACCTCCTGACTCCCCAAAGCCTGTCCACCATCTACAAGGCACAAGTCAGGAGTGTGATGGAATACTCCCCACTTGCCTGGATGAGTGCAGCTCCCACAACACTCAAGAAGCTGGGCGCCATCTAGGATAAAGCAGCTGCTTGATTGACACCACATCCACAAACATTCACTCCCTCCACCACCGATGCACAGTAGCAGCAGTGTGTGTACCATTTACAAGATGCACTGCAGAAATTCACCAAGGCTCCTTCGGCAGCACCTTCCAAACCCACGACCACTACCATCTAGAAGGACAAGGGCAGCAGATAGATGGGAACATCACCAACTGGAAGTTCCCCTCCAAGTCACTCACCATCCTGACTTGGAAATATATCACCGTTCCTTCACTGTCACTGGATCAAAATCCTGGAACTCCCTCCCTAACAGCACTGTGGGTGTACCTACAGTACATGGACTGCAGCGGTTCAAGAAACATAGAAACATAGAAACTAGGAGCAGGATTGGGCCATTCGGCCCTTCGAGCCTGCTCTACCATTCATTATGATCATGGCTGATCATCCAACTCAATAGCCTGCTCCTGCTTTCTCCCCATACCCTTTGTTCCCTTTTGCCCCAAGAGCTATATCTAACTCCTTCTTGAAAATATACAATGTTTTGGCACAGCTCACCACCACCTTCTCAAGGGTAACTAGCGATGGGCAATAAATGCTGGCCCAGCCAGTGGCACCTACACCCCATGAATGAATATTAAAAAATTCAACAAATCATTGCACTGCTTTCATATCTGTTGGTCGCTGCATTGCTACTACAGCTCTCACCTTGTCAGAGTCCGGATGAAGAATCTTTGCTGTCAATACATGACCTATGTATTTGACTTCAGGTATCTTCAGTTGCAATTTTTTCTTGTTCATCTGGCGAGCTCTCTCCAGTAGTTATATTAAATTCTGATCATGGTCAACTATGGCTTCTTCCATTGTGTCTCCACATCCATAGACTAGTAGATCATCCACTATGGCTTCCACTCCGGCAACAACACTGACTGCCTCATGTTGTCTGCATTGATACTCTTCTGGAGCCATGGAAATGTCAAACGGCATGTGCGCAACCATCTGTATCTCCCGAACTGAGTCTAGAATGTGGTTAGAAAGCTGTCACTTTCATCCAGCTTCACTGGCCAGTCACCATCCTTCACATGTAGGTTAGTAAAGATCTTTGCCTTGGCAAGTTTTGGCAAAATTCCTTCAATGGCTGGCATGGGGTAATGAGATCTCTTCAGCGCTTTCTTTAGGTCCTTCGGGTCTAAGCCTACTTGCAGCTTTCCAGGTTGTTTCACTGCTACCATGCTGCTAATCCCCAGTCTGTGGGGATTGTCACTTTTTTGATTACTTCCCTCTTTTTCAGCTCTTCTGTCTAGTATTTAGGCTTAACCTGAGGGCAGCTGGAACTCTTCTCAGCAGAAGCTGAATTGGTCTTACACTCTCATTGACTTCGAGATAATATTTTCCTGGTAGACATCCCAACCCTGTAAACACATCTTTGTATTCCTATTGGATCTGTTCAGTGGTCGGTGGTATGTGTGCTATGTTACAATCGGGATTGGGAGAAGTGTGCAGTTCCACTAGTCCCACTACTCACAGGTCACACCATTGGTTTTAAAGTTTGATTCACTCACCAAAATGGCCAATTATTTACCTTCACTGCTGTTACCCAGAATAAAAGAGACTTTAATCAGGCTTCTTTCAATAAACAAACTTATTGGTTTATTATAAAACCCATTTTGTCAAATAGAAAGGCAACGCTTATTAACATACAGCATGAAATCTGAAAGTATACGAACTACTCTTTGGATACCCTAAGCCACACACACAGATCAAAAAATAAATAAAAATAGAGGAATTCTGCCAAAGGTTAAAAGTCAATGGTTCCAGGAAAAAGGAAAGATGAAGTTTTTTGAAATGGCATCCGGATTATACGCTGATTCTCTGCCAATGCTGCCAGACCTGCTGAGTTTTTCCAGGTAATTCTGTTTTTGTTCTGGATTATATGGTTGGTATCTCAGCGCTGATCTGAAAAACAATCGATGACTCTTGCACTGTTTTTCAGGCAGACTTGAGGAACACCTGCAGGTACTCAATTCCAGCACAGAGCAACTTTAAGTAGCTTATATTCACTTCTACCTGTGGACTGGATCAGGAATGCAAAAAGGCTGCTGTCTTCCTTTCACAAGCCGTCGGTCCTTCTTCTTCTCAAAGCAAAATCAAAACCAACTTTTCCAGGCATGTTCTTTTGCCCAGTGCATAAATGATCATGTGACCCCTTTTGTACACAGTCCACCAGGAGTTAAGAGGTTTACAACTGTTTAATTACCTTTTCTTGTAAACAGATGCCTCTTCCAAAAAGAGTTCTTGTATTAACCCTTTAAAGAACAGTGTCTTTTAAAACTCAAATTCTTCCAGAATGTTCTTTTTCCTTGAAGATGAACCATTTTCTGTGATTAAAGTGTTTATCACCACTGTGACACACGGTAAATCTCTGTTAACATGTTTAGGGTTACCAGTTTAAGTTTTAGACTTGCTCCAGCTCAGTTGAGTGGCTGTTGCGTGCCATCGAGGATCTAGAACTCCAGATCTTCACTCTCGCCTTTGCATTGAGATGATTGTGTCCTCACGGTAGGAGTATTGTTCCATCATATAGCCTCAACCTTACTTTCCAGGACTTCAATTTTGGATGGTCATGTTGAGCCACTTCACACAGACCTGTGAAGGTTGTGATGTTGCCCAGTGTAGCTGTGCCTATCTGACACTTCATATTCACTTAACATTCCTTCTGTGGTCATCATTCTAACAGTCACAAATCATTTATCACCCATAGACTTGACAGTACCAACATGTAACATGTATTGTGCTTCATCAGCCTCTTTGGCTGATATCTCTCCAGTGGCCATCTGTATAGGCTAGTTTTGCTTCTTTCTAGTCAAACACCTGTGTGCTAAATAAACCACTGCTTTCCCCATGCTGGATTTTCCTTTGTATGGTATCATCCTCAGTATTTGCACCCCACTCTTTGTCCATGATTGCTCTGTTCTTTCAGTCCCATCTGCTCTAGCTGACGTTTTACAGGTTATACATTTCTGCACACATCTATCACTTTCTTGAGAGTAAGTTCCTCCTCTCTTAGTAAACTTGCTCTCACTGCAGGGTCTCTTAAAAGACAATTCAATCTTTATTCAGATCAACTTTTCATTGCCTGAATTCACAGGATTCTGCAGTCACGTACTAATCAATGGACTCTTTTTCACCTTGAGCTCTAGTGTTGAATACATAACATTCACAAGTTATATTCACTTGGGCTTCAAAGCATGCCTTCAATGTTTTCAAAATCTCTGTTGTCTGTTTCCTTTATTCGTCAGATATATTTAGGGTGGAATAAATCCCTCCCCAGCAGTGTTACAAGTGTCACTATCCACATGTGCTTTGGCTTGTTAGTTAAATCTGTTGCAATCTGCTAGTTTTGTCATTGCAAGTGGGAAAACTGCCAGTTCTATCACATATCACCTTTCAGTTTGACAGAAGAAAGAGGAAAATTTACAGCCATTTTGACTTACCCAGTGTTTTACTTGCAGCCTTTGGTTTGTGTTTGCTTTCCTTGTCTTTTTTTTTTAAGCAGCTTTTAGCAGGTTTGAATATTTCTGGTGCCTTTTATAGTAACCGTGGCTTCTCTGCAGCTTTCCCAGGTTTCCAAAACTCAATCTCAGCTCCACTTCTGACATCACATTAAGAGCTCAAAAACCTGGAGGCAGCCATGGTAAAGGTCACATGAGATTGGCAAGCCAGGTAGGACATGTATTAATGATTGCATTTCAAAATCCAAACAAGTATCAGCTGCCCTTTCATCAGACACATGCTGTCCCACCAGGCAGAGGAGATGAATACTGAGTTCCAACTCGAAGGATTTAAGAACCACCCACCTCCCAATCCCCCCCTCCCCAATTCCCTCCCCCCCCCACTCCCCAATTCCCTCCCCCCCCCACTCCCCAATTCCCTCCCCCCCACCTCCCCAATTCCCTCCCCGGCCAGCACAGGATCTACAATCAGAGGATCACCCTCTCGACATGTGAGCACCAATGCCTTTGGAGGCTCAGGCTTTCAGGGCAGGTCAATCCTGACAAATGCAGCCTCCTGAACCTCCTTCCCTGTGAACCATGTGAGCACACATTGCTTGTTGGACATCAAGGTGGCGATCACTGGAGGCTACCATCCCCTTAGTTCTGAGGGAGGGAGGACAGGGAGGGGATTGGGGAGAGAGGATAGGG
>NW_027597531.1:0-76520 GCF_964194155.1 Cetorhinus maximus | reverse complement strand
CTCACTCTCGGTCCCTTTTTAACCCTCCCCGTGATCTCACACTCTGTAACTTTAATAGTCCCTGATCTCTTTCTGTTCCTTTAGTTTACCCTGATTTCACTCTTTGTCACTGTAACTGTCCCTCTGATCTCAATGTCTGTCCCTTTTTCTGTCCCTGAACTCACATTATTCCCTTTAACTGTCCCTAATCTCAATCTCTGTCCCTTTAACAGTCCATGATCTCAATCTCTGTCCCTTTAACTGTCCCTAATCTCAATCTCTGTCCCTTTAACAGTCCATGATCTCGCTCTCTGTCCTTATATCTGTCCCTGATCTCAATCTCTGTCCCTTGATTAGTCCATGATCTCAATCTCTGTCCCTTTAACAGTCCATGATCTCACTCTCCGTCCCTATTACAGTCCCTGATCTCAATCTCTGTCCCTTTAACTGTGCCTGATCTCATTCTCTGTCCCTTTAACCTCCCCATGATCTCACTCTCTGTCCCTTTATCCTCCCCGTGATCTCAATCACTGCCCCTTTAACCTCCCCATGGTCTCACTCTCTGTCCCTTTAAACTCCACATTATCTCACTCACTTCCCTTCAACCTCCCCGTCATCTCACTCATTGTCCCTATAACCGCCCCGTGATCTCACTCTCTGCCCTTTTAACCTCCCTGTGATCTCACTCTCTGTCCCTTTAACCTCCCCGTGATGACACTGTCTGTTCCTTTAACCTCCCCATGCTGTCACTCACTGTCCCTTTAACCTCCGTGTGTTCTCATCTCTGTCCCATTGAACTCCCCGTGAATTCATTCTCTGTCCCATTAACCTCCCCTGGTCTCAATCTCTGTCCCTTTAACCTCCCCGTGATCTCACTTTATGTCCCTTTAACCTCCCCGTGATCTAACTCTCTTTCCCTTTAACCTTCACGTGATATCACTCTCTGACACTTGAACCTCCCCGTGATCTCTCTCTCTGGTCCTTTAACCTCCCCGTGAAATCATTCTCTCTCCCTTTATCTTCCCCGTGAACTCACTCTCTGTCTCTTTAACCTCCCCCTGATCTCACTCTCTGTCCATTTTACCTCCCCGTGATCTCACTCTCTGTCCGTTTAATCTCCCCGTGATCTCACACTCAGTCCCTTTAATCTCCCCGTGATCTCACTCTCTGTCCCTTTAATCTCCCCGTGATCTCACTCACTTTCCCTTTAACCTCCCGGTGATCTCACTCTCTGATCCTTTAACCTCCCCGTGAAATCACTCACTGTCCCTTCAACCTCCCCGTGATCACACTCTCTGTCACTTGAACCTGCCCGTGATCTCACTCTCTGTCCCTTTAACCTCCACGTGATCTCACTCTCTGTCCCGTTGACCTCCCCGTGATCTCACTCTCTGTCCCTTTAACCTCCCCGTGATCTCACTCTCTGTCCCTTTAACCTCACCGTGATCTCACTCTCTGTCCCATTAAACTCCCCGTGATCTCACTCCCTTTCCCTTTAACCTCCGCGTGATCTCACTCTCTATCCCTTTCACTTCCCCGTGATCTCACTCCCAGTCCCAAAAACCATCCCGTGAACTCAGTCACTGTCGCTTTAACCTCCCCGTGATCTCACTCTCTGTCCCTTTAACCTCCCCGTGATCTCACTCTCTGTCCCTTTAACCTCCCCCTGATCCCACTCTCTGTCCATTTAACCTCCCCGTGATCTCACTCTCTGTCCCTTTAAACTGCCCGTGATCTCACTCTCTGTCCCTTTAACCTACCCGTGATCTCACTCTCTGTCCCTTTAACATCCCCGTGATCTCATTCTCTGTCCCTTTAACCTCCCCGTGATCTCACTCTCTGTCCCTTTAACGTCCCCGTGAACTCACTCTCTGTCGCTTTAACCTCCCCGTGATCTCACTCTCTGTCCCTTTAACGTCCCCGTGATCTCACTCTCTGTCACTTAAACCTCCCCGTGATCTCACTATCTGTCCCTTTAATCTCCCCGTGATCTCACACTCTGTCCCTTTAATCTCCCCGTGATCTCACTCTCTGTCCCTTTAATCTCCCCGTGATCTCACTCACTTTCCATTTAACCTCCCCGTGATCTCACTTCTGTCCCTTTAATCTCCCTGTGATCTCACACTCTGTCCCTTTAATCTCCCCCTGATCTCACTCTCTGTCCCTTTAATCTCCCCGAGATTTCACTCACTTTCCCTTTAACCTCACCGTGATCTCACTCTCTGTTCCTTTAACCTCCGCGTGATCTCACTCTTTGTCCCTTTAACCTCCCCGTGATCTCACTCCCTGTCCCTTTAACCTCCGCGTGATCTCACTCTCTGTCCATTTTACCTCCCCGTGATATCATTCTCTGTCCCATTAACCTCCCCGTGATCTCACTCCCTTTCCCTTTAACCTCCGCGTGATCTCACTCTCTGTCCCTTTGACCTCCCCGTGATCTCACTCTCTGTCCCTTTAACCTCCCCATGGTCTCACTCTCTGTCACTTTGACCTCCCCGTGATCTCACTCTCTGTCCCTTTAACCTCCCCGTGATCTCACTCTGTCCCTTTAACCTCCCCATGGTCTCACTCTCTGTCCCTTTAACCTCCCCGTGATCTCACTCTCTGTCCATTTAACCTCCCCGTGAACAAACAGTGCCCCATTAACCTCCCTGTGATCTCACTCTCATTCCCGTTTACCAACACCACTCCCACAGTTCTACACCACTGCCCTCAACACTCCAACATCGCTACACCACTGCCCACACAACTCCCACAGCGCTACACCACAATCGACACCGCTCCCACAGCGCTACATCACTGCCCACACCACTCCCACAGCGCTACACCTCAACCCACGCCACTCCCAAAGCGCTACACCTTAACCCATGCCACTCCCACAGCGCTACACTACAACCCACACCAATCCCACAGCGCTACACCACTGCCCACACCACTCCCACAGCGCTACACCACTGCCCACATAACTCCCACAGCACTACACCACTGCCCACACCACTCCCACAGCGCTACACCACTGCCCACACCACTCCCACAGCGCTACACCACTGCCCACATAACTCCCACAGCGCTACACCACTGCCCACACCACTCCCACAGCGCTACACCACTGCCCACATAACTCCCACAGCGCTACACCACTGCCCTCACAACTCCCACAGCGCTACACAACTGCCCACACCACTCCCACAGCGTTACACCACATCCCTCACCATTCCCGCAGCGCAACACCACTGCCCACGCCAGTCCCACACCGCTACACCTCAACCCACACCACTCCAACAGCGCTACACCACTGCCCACACCACTCCCACAGCGTTACATGACCACCCAAACAACTCCCACAGGGCTACAGCTCTGCCCACGCCACTCACAGAGCATTACCCCACAACCGACACCACTCCCAAAGCGTTACACGTCTGCCCAACCCACTCCCGCAGCGCTACACCACTGCCCACGCCACTCCCACAGCGCTACACCACTGCCCACGCCACTCCCACAGCGCTACACCACTGCCCACGCCACTCCCACAGCGCTACACCACTGCCCACACTACTCCCGCAGTTCCACTCCACAACCAACACCACACACTCAGTGCTAAACCAACGCCCACAACACTCCCACAGCGTTAAATCAATGCCCACACCACTCCCGCAGCGCTACACGACTGCCCACAAGACTCCCACAGCGCTACACCACTGCACCCACCACTCCCACAGCGGCACAACTCTCCCCACACCACTCCCACATCGCTACACCACTGCCCACACCACTCCCACAGCGCTACACCACTGTCCACACCACTCCCACTGCACTACATCACTGCCCACACCACTGCCAAAGCGCTACACATGTGCCCACTATACTCCCACAGCGCTACACCACTGCCCACGCCACTCCCACAGCGTTACACCACTGGCCAAACTACTACCACAGCGCTACACCACAAACCGCACCACTCCTAGAGCGTTACACCATAAATCACACCAGTCTCACAGCAATACACCTCTGCCAACACAACTCCCGCAGCGCTACAACACTCCCCACACCACTCACACAGCGCTACACCACTTGCCACACCTCTCCCGCAGCCCTACACCACAACCCACACCACTCCCACAGCATCTACACCACTGCCCATGCCACAATCACAGTGTTAAACCACAACACACATCACTCCCACAGCGCTACACCACTGCCCACACCACTCCCACAGCGCTACACCACAACCCACGCCACTCCCACAGCACTACACCACTGCACACACCACTCCCACAGCGCTACACGAATGCCCACACCACTCCTACAACGCTACACCACTGCCAACACCACTCTGACAGAATTACACCAAAGCCCACAACTCTCCCACAGCGCTACACCACTGCCCACAACACTCCCACAGAATTGCACCAATGCCCACACCACTCCCGCAGCATTAACACACTCGCGACAACACTCGGGCAACGCCAACTGCTGCCCACACCACACCCACAGCACTACACCACAACCCACAATACTCCCACAGCGTTACACCACTGCACACACCACTCCCACAGCACTACACCACAACCCACACCACTCCCACAGAGCTACACCACTGCACACACCACTCCCACAGCACTACACCACTGCCCACCCCACTCCCGCAGGTCTTCTCCACAACTCACACCACTCACAAAGCGCTAAACTAATGCCCACAACACTACCACAGCCCTACACTAACGCCCACACCACTCCCACAGCACGACACTAATGCCAACACCACTCCCACAGCACTACACCACTGCCCACACCATTCCCACAGCACTACACTAATGCCCACACTCCCACAGCGCTACACTAATGCCCACACCACTCCCACAGCACTACACTAATGCCCACGCCACTCCCACAGCGTTACACCACTGGCCAAACTACTCCCACAGCGCTACACCACAAACCGCACCACTCCTAGAGCGTTACACCATAAATCACACCAGTCTCAAAGCAATACACCTCTGTCAAACCACTCCCACAGCGCTACACCACTGCCAACACAACTCCCGCAGCGCTACAACACTCCCCACAGCACTCCCAAGCACTACACCACTGCCAAACCACTCCCACAGCTCTACACCACTGCCAACACCACTCCCACAGCATCTACACCACTGCCCATGCCACACTCACAGTGTTAAACCACAACACACATCACTCCCACAGCGCTACAGCACTGCCCACACAACACCCTCAGCGCTACACCACTGCCCACACCACATCCACAGCGCTATACCAATGCCCACACAACTCCCGCAGTGCTACAGCACTGCCCACACCACTCCCACAGCTCTACACCACTGCCAACACCACTCCCGCAGCAATACACCACTGCCCACACCACTCCCACAGCGCTACACCCCTGCCCACCCCACTCCGACAGCAGTACACCACTGCCCACACCACTCCCACAGCGCTACACCACAACCCACACCACTCCCACAGCGCTACAGCACTGCCCACACAACACCCTCAGCGCTACACCACTGCCCACACCACATCCACAGCGCTACACCAATGCCCACACAACTCCTGCAGTGCTACAGCACTGCCCACACCACTCCCACAGCTCTACACCACTGCCAACACCACTCACACAGCGCTACAACACTCTCCAAACCACTCCCAAGGCGCTACACCACTGCCCACACCACTCCCACAGCGCTACACCACTAACCACACCAATCCCGCAGCGCTACACCACTAACCACACAAC
Organism: Cetorhinus maximus; assembly: GCF_964194155.1. Classification (NCBI taxonomy): domain Eukaryota; kingdom Metazoa; phylum Chordata; class Chondrichthyes; order Lamniformes; family Cetorhinidae; genus Cetorhinus; species Cetorhinus maximus. The sequence continues at coordinate 70,789 of NW_027597531.1, read as the reverse complement.
TCCCGCAGCCCTATACCACAACCCAAACCACACACAAAGCGCTAAACTAATGCCCACACCAGTCCCACAGCGCTACTCCACTGCCCACACCACTCCCACATCGCTACACCACAACCCACACCACTCCCACAGCGCTACACCACTGTCCACACCACTCCCACTGCACTACATCACTGCCCACACCACTGCCAAAGCGCTACACATGTGCCCACTATACTCCCACAGCGCTACACCACTGCCCACGCCACTCCCACAGCGTTACACCACTGGCCAAACTACTACCACAGCGCTACACCACAAACCGCACCACTCCTAGAGCGTTACACCATAAATCACACCAGTCTCACAGCAATACACCACTGCCAACACAACTCCCGCAGCGCTACAACACTCCCCACACCACTCACACAGCGCTACACCACTTGCCACACCTCTCCCGCAGCCCTACACCACAACCAACACCACTCCCACAGCATCTACACCACTGCCCATGCCACAATCACAGTGTTAAACCACAACACACATCACTCCCACAGCGCTACACCACTGCCCACACCACTCCCACAGCGCTACACCACAACCCACGCCACTCCCACAGCGCTACACCACTGCACACACCACTCCCAAAGCGCTACACGAATACCCACACCACTCCTACAACGCTACACCACTGCCCACACTACCCCTGCAGAGCTACACCACTGCCAAAACCACTCCCACAGCGCTGCACCACTGCCCACAACACTCCCACAGCGTTACACCACAACCCACACCACTTCCACAGCGCTACACCACTGCCAACACCACTCCCACAGCGCTACACCACTGCCCACACCACTCCCACATCGCTACACCACTGCCAACACCACTCTGACAGAATTACACCAAAGCCCACAACTCTCCCACAGCGCTACACCACTGCCCACAACACTCCCACAGAATTGCACCAATGCCCACACCACTCCCGCAGCATTAACACACTCGCGACAACACTCGGGCAACGCCAACCGCTGCCCACACCACACCCACAGCACTACACCACAACCCACAATACTCCCACAGCGTTACACCACTGCACACACCACTCCCACAGCACTACACCACAACCCACACCACTCCCACAGAGCTACACCACTGCCCACACCACTCCCACAGCACTACACCACAACCCACACCACTCCAACAGAGCTACACCACTGCCCACCCCACTCCCGCAGGTCTTCTCCACAACCCACACCACTCACAAAGCGCTAAACTAATGCCCACAACACTACCACAGCCCTACACTAACGCCCACACCACTCCCACAGCACGACACTAATGCCAACACCACTCCCACAGCACTACACCACTGCCCACACCATTCCCACAGCACTACACTAATGCCCACACTCCCACAGCGCTACACTAATGCCCACACCACTCCCACAGCACTACACTAATGCCCACGCCACTCCCACAGCATTACACCACTGGCCAAACTACTCCCACAGCGCTACACCACAAACCGCACCACTCCTAGAGCGTTACACCATAAATCACACCAGTCTCAAAGCAATACACCTCTGTCAAACCACTCCCACAGCGCTACACCACTGCCAACACAACTCCCGCAGCGCTACAACACTCCCCACACCACTCCCACAGCACTACACCACTGCCAAACCACTCCCACAGCTCTACACCACTGCCAACACAACTCCCGCAGCGCTACAACACTCCCCACACCACTCACACAGCGCTACACCACTTGCCAAACCTCTCCCGCAGCCCTACACCACAACCCACACCACTCCCACAGCATCTACACCACTGCCCATGCCACACTCACAGTGTTAAACCACAACACACATCACTCCCACAGCGCTACAGCACTGCCCACAATACTCCCACAGCGCTACACCACTGCCCATACCACTCCCACAGCGCTACACCACTGCCCACACCACTCCGACAGAATTACACCAAAGCCCATAACTCTCCCACAGCACTACACCACTGCCCACAACACTCCCACAGAATTGCACCAATGCCTACACCACTCCCACAGGAATACACCACTGCCCACACCACTCCCGCAGCATTAACACACTCGCGACAACACTTGGGCAACGCCACACCGCTGCCCACACCACTCCCACAGCACTACACCACAACCCACACCACTTCCACAGCGCTACACCACTGCCCACACCTCACCCACATCGCTAAACCACAACCCACAATACTCCCACAGCGCTACACCACTGCCCACGCCACTCCCACAGCGCTACACCACTAGCCACACCACTCCCACAGCGCTACACCGCTGCTCACACCACTCCCACATCGCTAAACCACAACCCACAATACTCCCACAGCGCTACACCACTGCGCACACCACTGCCACAGCGCTACACCACTGCACACACCACTCCCACAGCGCTACACCACTAGCCACACCACTCCCACAGCACTACACCACTGCCCACACCATTCCCACAGCGCTACACCACTGCCCACACCACTCCCACAGCGCTACACCACTGCCCACACCACTCCCACAGCGCTACACCACTAGCCACACCACTCCCACAGCACTACACCACAACCCACACCACTCCAACAGAGCTACACCACTGCCCACCCCACTCCCGCAGGTCTTCTCCACAACCCACACCACTCACAAAAATGCCCACAACACTACCACAGCCCTACACTAACACCCACACCACTCCCACAGCACTACACTAATGCCAACACCACTCCCACAGCACTACACCACTGCCCACACCATTCCCACAGCACTACACTAATGCCCACACTCCCACAGCGCTACAACACTGCCCACACCACTCCCACAGCACGACACTAATGCCCACACCACTCCCGCAGCATTAAACCAATGCCCACACCACTCCCACAGCGCTACACCACTGCCCACACCACTCCCACATCGCTAAACCACAACCCACAATACTCCCACAGCGTTACACCACTGCACACACCACTCCCACAGCGCTACACCGCTGCCCACACCACTCCCACAGAGCTACACCACTGCCCACCCCACTCCCGCAGGTCTTCTCCACAACCCACACCACTCACAAAGCGTTAAATTAATGCCCACAACACTACCACAGCCCTACACTAACGCCCACACCACTCCCACAGCACGACACTAATGCCAACACCACTCCCACAGCACTACACCACTGCCCACACCATTCCCACAGCACTACACTAATGCCCACACTCCCACAGCGCTACACTAATGCCCACGCCACTCCCACAGCGTTACACCACTGGCCAAACTACTCCCACAGCGCTACACCACAAACCGCACCACTCCTAGAGCGTTACACCATAAATCACACCAGTCTCAAAGCAATACACCTCTGTCAAACCACTCCCACAGCTGTACACCACTGCCAACACAACTCCCGCAGCGCTACAACACTCCCCACACCACTCACACAGCGCTACACCACTTGCCAAACCTCTCCCGCAGCCCTACACCACAACCCACACCACTCCCACAGCATCTACACCACTGCCCATGCCACACTCACAGTGTTAAACCACAACACACATCACTCCCACAGCGCTACAGCACTGCCCACACAACACCCTCAGCGGTACACCACTGCCCACACCACATCCACAGCGCTACACCAATGCCCACACAACTCCCGCAGTGCTACAGCACTGCCCACACCACTCCCACAGCTCTACACCACTGCCAACACCACTCCCGCAGCAATACACCACTGCCCACACCACTCCCACAGCGCTACACCCCTGCCCACCCCACTCCGACAGCAGTACACCACTGCCCACACCACTCCCACAGCGCTACACCACAACCCACACCACTCCCACAGCGCTACAGCGCTGCCCACACAACACCCTCAGCGCTACACCACTGCCCACACCACATCCACAGCGCTACACCAATGCCCACACAACTCCTGCAGTGCTACAGCACTGCCCACACCACTCCCACAGCTCTACACCACTGCCAACACCACTCCCGCAGCAATACACCACTGCCCACACCACTCACACAGCTCTACAACACTCTCCAAACCACTCCCAAGGCGCTACACCACTGCCCACACCACTCCCACAGCGCTACACCACTAACCACACAACTCCCGCAGCCCTATACCACAACCCAAACCACACACAAAGCGCTAAACTAATGCCCACACCAGTCCCACAGCGCTACTCCACTGCCCACACCACTCCCACATCGCTACACCACAACCCACACCACTCCCACAGCGCTACACCACTGCCCATACCACTCCCACAGCGCTGCACCACTGCCCACTCTACTCCCACAGCGCTACACCACTGCCCACACCACTCCCACAGCGCTACACCACAACGCACGCCACTCCCACAGCGCTACAACACTGCCCACACCACTCCCACAGCGTTACACGAATGCCCACACCACTGCTACAACGCTACACCACTGCCCACACTACCCCTGCAGAGCTACACCACTGCCCACAACACTCCCACAGCGCTACACCACTGCCCACACCACTCCGACAGAATTACACCAAAGCCCATAACTCTCCCACAGCACTACACCACTGCCCACAACACTCCCACAGAATTGCACCAATGCCCACACCACTCCCGCAGCATTAACACACTCACGACAACACTTGGGCAACGCCACACCGCTGCCCACACCACTCCCACAGCACTACACCACTGCCCACACCACTCCCACAGCACTACACCACTGCCCACACCTCACCCACATCGCTAAACCACAACCCACAATACTCCCACAGCGCTACACCACTGCACACACCACTCCCACAGCGCTACACCACTGCCCACACCACTCCCTCAGCGCTACACCACTAGCCACACCACTCCCACAGCACTACACCGCTGCTCACACCACTCCCACATCGCTAAACCACAACCCACAATACTCCCACAGCGCTACACCACTGCCCACACCACTCCCACAGCGCTACACCACTGCCCACACCACTCCCACAGCGCTACACCACTAGCCACACCACTCCCACAGCACTACACCACAACCCACACCACTCCAACAGAGCTACACCACTGCCCACCCCACTCCCGCTGGTCTTCTCCACAACCCACACCACTCACAAAAATGCCCACAACACTACCACAGCCCTACACTAACGCCCACACCACTCCCACAGCACTACACTGATGCCAACACCACTCCCACCGCACTACACCACTGCCCACACCATTCCCACAGCACTACACTAATGCCCACACTCCCACAGCGCTACACCACTGCCCACACCACTCCCACAGCACGACACTAATGCCCACACCACTCCCGCAGCATTAAACCAATGCCTACACCACTCCCACATCGCTACACGATTGCCCACACCACTACCGCAGCGCTACACCACTGCCCACACCACTCCCGCAGCTCTACTCCACAACCCAAACCACTCACAAAGCGCTAAGCTAACGCCCACACCATACCCATAGCGCTACACCAATGCCCAAAACATTCCCACAGCGCTACACTAATGCCCACATAACTCCCACAGCGGTACACTACTGACCACACCACTCCCACAGCACTAACCCAATGCCAACGCCACTCCCACAGCGTTACACCACAACCCACACCACTCCCACAGCGTTACACGACTGCCCAAACCACTCCCACAGCGCATCACCACTGCCCACAACACTCCCGCAGCGCTACACCACTGCCCACACCACTCCCACAGCACTACACCGCAAACCACACTACTCCTACAGCGTTACAGCTTAAATCACACCACTCCCACAGCATCTACACCACTGCCCATGCCACTGTCACAGTGTTAAACCACAACCCACACCACACCCACAGCACTACACCACTGCCCACACCACATCCACAGCGCTACATCACTGCCCACACAACTCCTGCAGCGCTACAGCACTGCCAACACCACTCCCACAGCTCTACACCACTGCCCACACCACGCCCACAGCACTACACCACAACCCACGCCACTCCCACAGCGCTACACCACTGCCCACACCACTCCCAGAGCACTAGACAACTACCCACACCACTCCAAAAGAGCTACACCAATACCCACGCCACTCCTACGGGTCTACTCCACAACCCACACCACACACAAAGCGCTAAACTAATGCCCACAACTCTACCACAGCCCTACACTAACGCCCACACCACTCCCACAGCGCTACACTAATGCCCACAACACTCCCGCAGCGCTACAACACTCCCCACACAACTCACACAGCGCTACACCACTTGCCACCCCTCCCCCGCAGTGCTACAGCACAACCCTCACCTCACCTCCAGCATCTACACCACTGCCCATGCCAGTCTCACAGTGTTAAACCATAACCCACACCACTCCCACAGCGCTACACCACTGCCCACACCACTCCCACAGCGCTACACCACTGCCCACACCACTCCCAGAGCACTACACCACTGCCCACACCACACCCACAGCACTACAGCACTGCCCACAGCACACCCTCAGCGCTACACCACTGCCCACACAACTCCCGCAGCGCTAAAGTACTGCCCACACCACTCCCACAGCGCTACACCACACCCCACACCACTCCCACAGCGCTACAAAACTAGCCACACCACTCCCACATCGCTACACCACTGCCCACACCACTCCCACAGCGCTACACCACTGCCCACACCACTCCCACAGCGCTACACCACTGTCAACACCACTCCCGCAGCGCTACAAAACACCACAACCTAAACCACACACAAAGCGCAAAACTAATGCCCACACCACTCACACAGTGCTGTACCATTGCCCACAATATTCCCGAAGCGCTACACCACTGACCACGCCACTCCCACAGCGCAACTCCACTGCCCATACCACTCCCACAGATCTACACCACACCCCACAGCACTCCCACAGCGCTACACCACTGCCCGCACCACTCACACAGCACTACACCACTGCCCACACTACTCCTGCAGAGCTACACCACTGCCCAAACCACTCCCACAGCACTACACCACAACACACGCCACGCCCACAGCGCTAGACCACTGCACACTCCACTCCCACAGCGTTACACCACAACTGACACCACTCCCACAGCGCTACACCAATGCCCACACCACTCCCGCAGTTCCACTCCACAACCCACACCACACACACAGTGCTAAACTAATGCCCACATCACTCCCACAGCGCTAGACGAATGCCCACACCACTCCCACAGTGCTACGCTGAAGCCCACACCACTCCCACAGCACTACACCACTGCCCATACCAATCCTGCGGCGTTAAATCAATCCCCAAACCACTCCCACAGCGCTACACCACTGCTCACACCACGCCCACAGCGCTACACCACTGCCCACACCACTCCCGAAGCGCTACACCACTGCCCACACCACTCCCGAAGCGCTACACCAATGCCCACACCACTCCCGCAGAGCTAGACCACTGCCCACACCACTCCCGCAGCGCTACACCACTACCAACACCACCACTGCAACGCTACACCACGGCCCACAGCACTCCCGCAGCTCTACTCTATAACCCAAACCATACACACAGCATTACAACACAACCCGCGCCACTCCCACAGCGCTACACCACTGCCCACACCACTCCCACAGCGTTACACCACAAGCCACGCCACTCCTACTGCATTACAATACATCGCACATCACTCCCACAGCGCTAAACTACTGCCCACAATACTCCCGAAGCGCTACACCAGTGCCCACATCAACCCCACAGCACTACAACACTACCCACACCACTCCCACAGCACTACACCACCGCCCACACCACTCCCACAGCACTACACCACTGCCCACACCACTCCCACAGCGTTACACCTTAAATCACACCAGTCCCACAGCGCTACACGACTTGCCACACCGCTCCCGGAGTGCTACACCACAACCAACACCACTCCCACAGCATCTACACCACTGCCCATGCCACGCTCACAGTGTTAAACCACAACCCACACCACTCCCACAGCGCTACACCACTGCCCACACCACTCCCACAGCGCTACACCACTGCCCACACCACTCCCACAGCACTACACCACTGCCCACACCACTCCAACAGCGCTACAGTACTGCCCACACCACACCCTCAGTGCTACACCACTGCCCACACGACTCCCACAGCGCTACACCACTGCCCACACCACATCCACAGCGCTACACCAATGCCCACACAACTCCCGCAGCGCTACTGCACTGCCCACACCACTCCCGCAGCGCTACACCACTGCACATACCACGCTCACAGCTCTACAACACTCCCCAAACCACTCCCACAGCGCTACACCACTGCCCACACCACTCCCACAGCGCTAAACCACTACCCACACCACTCCCGCAGCGCTACACCACTAACCACACCACTCCCACAGCTCTACACCACAACCCAAACCACACACAAAGCGCTAAACTAATGCCCACACCACTCCCACAGTGCTGCACCATTGCCCACAATACTCCCGAAGCGCTACACCACTGCCCACGCCACTCCCACAGCGCTACTCCACTGCCCACACCACACCCACAGTGCTACACCACTGCCCACACCACACCCAGAGAATTACACCAAAGCCCACGCCACTCCCACAGCGCTACTCCACTGCCCACACCACACCCACAGCGCTACACCACTGCCCAAACCACTCCCACAGCGCTACACCAGTGCCCACGCCACTCCCACAGCTTTACACCACAACCCACGCCATTCCTACAGCGTTACACCACAACACACACCACTCCCCCAACGCTGCACCACTGCCCACACCACTCCAACAGCACTACACCACTGTGCACACAACACCCACATCGCTAAACCACAACCCACATCACTCCCACAGCGCTTCACCACTGCCCACACCACTCCCACAGCACTATACCACAACCCACACCACTCCCACAGCGCTACACCACTGCCCACACCACTCCCAGAGCACTACACCACTACCCACACCACCCCAACAGAGCTACACCGCTGCCCACGCCACTCCCGCAGGTCTACTCCGCAACCCACACCACACACAAAGCGCTAAACTAATGCCCACAACACTACCACAGCTTTACACTAATGCCCACACCACTCCCACAGCACTACCCCACTGCCCAGACCACTCCCACAGCACTACACTTATGCCCACATCACTCCCACAGCGCTACACTAATGCCCACATCACTCCCACAGCGCTACACTAATGCCCATAGCACTCCCGCACCATTAAACCAATGCCCACACCACTCCCACAGTGCTACAACACTGTCCACACAACTCCCACAGCGTTACACCACAAACCGCACCACTCCCACAGCGCTACACCACAACCCACTCCACTCACAAAGCGTTACACCACTGCCAACACCGCTCCCGCAGCGCAACACCATTGCCAAACTTACTCCCACAGCGCTACACCACTGCCAACACCACTCCCACAGCACTACACCACCGCCCACACCACTCCCACAGTGCTACACCACCGCCCACACCACTCCCACAGTGCTACACCACTGCCCACACCACTCCCAGAGAATTACACCACTGCCCAAACCACTCCCACAGCGCTACACCAGTGCCCACGCCACTCCCACAGCGCTACACCACTGCTCACACCACTCTCACAGCGCTGCACCACTGCCAACACCACTCCCACAGCACCACACCACCGCCCACACCACTCCCACAGTGCTACACCACCGCCCACACCACTCCCACAGTGCTACACCACTGCCCACACCACTCCCAGAGAATTACACCAAAGCCCACGCCACTCCCACAGCGCTACTCCACTGCCCAAACCACTCCCACAGCGCTACACCAGTGCCCACGCCACTCCCACAGCGCTACACCACTGCTCACACCACTCCCACAGCGCTGCACCACTGCCCACACTACTTCGACAGAATTACACCACTGCCCACAACACTCCCACAGAATTGCACCAATGCCCACACCACTCCGCTAGCAATACACCGCTGCCCACACCATTCCGAAGCACTACACCACTGACCATGCCACTCCCACAGCACTATACCACAACCCACACCACCCCAACAGAGCTACACCGCTGCCCACGCCACTCCCGCAGGTCTACTCCGCAACCCACACCACACACAAAGCGCTAAACTAATGCCCACAACACTACCACAGCTCTACACTAACGCCCACACCACTCCCACAGCACTACACTAATGCCCACACCACTCCCACAGCACTACCCCACTGCCCACAACACTCCCACAGCGCTACACTAATGCCCACACTACTCCCACAGCGCTACACCACTGCCCGCAACACTCCCACAGCGCTACACTAATGCCCATAGCACTCCCGCACCATTAAACCAATGCCCACACCACTCCCACAGTGCTACACCACTGTCCACACAACTCCCACAGCGTTACACCACAAACCGCACCACTCCCACAGCGCTACACCACAACCCACTCCACTCACACAGCGTTACACCACTGCCCACGCCACTCCCAAAGCGTTACACCACTGCCAACACCACTCCCACAGCACTACAACACTACCCACACCACTCCCACAGCACTACACCACCGCCCACACCACTCCCACAGTGCTACACCACTGCCCACGCCACTCCCACAGCGTTACACCACTACCCACACCACTCCCACAGCACTACACCACTGCCCACACCACTCCCACAGCACTACACCACTGCCCATGCCACTCCCGCAGTTCCACTCCACAACCCACAACACACACTCAGTGCTAAACCAACGCCCACAACACTCCCACAGCGTTAAATCAATGCCCACACCACTTCCGCAGCGCTACACTAATGCCCACACCACTCCCACGGCACTACACCACTACCCACAGCACTCCAGTAGCATTACACCACTGCCCACACCAATCCCACAGTGCTACACCACTGCCCACGCAACTCCTGCAGCGCTACACCACTGCCCACACCAATCCCACAGTGCTAAACCACTGCCGCCACCACTCCCACAGCGCTACACTGCTGCCCACACCACTCCCACATCGCTACACCACTGCCCACACCACTCCCGCAGCTATACTCCACAACCCAAACCACACACAAAGCGCTAAGCTAACGCCCACACCATACCCATAGCGCTACACCAATGCCCAAAACATTCCCACAGCGCTACACTAATGCCCACATAACTCCCACAGCGGTACACTACTGTACACAGCACTCCCACAGCACTAAACCACTTCTCACACCACTCCTGCATCGTTAAACCAATGCCCACGCCACTCCCACAGCGTTACACGACTGCCCAAACCACTCCCACAGCGTTACACCACTGCCCAAACCACTCCCACAGAGCTACACCACTGCCCACACCACTCCCACAGCACTACACAACAAACCACACCACTCCTACAGCGTTACACCTTAAATCACACCAGTCCCACAGCGCTACACGACTTGCCACACCACTTCCACAGCATCTACACCACTGCCCATGCCACTCTCACAGTGTTAAACCACAACTCACACCACACCCACAGAATTGCACCAATGTCCACACCACTCCCGCAGCATTAAAACACTCGCCACACCACTCGGGCAACGCCACACCGCTGCCCACACCACTCCCACAGCACTACACCACTGACCATGCCACTCCCACAGTGTTACACCACTGTGCACACCACACCCACATCGGTAAACCACAACCCACATCACTCCCACAGCGCTTCACCACTGCCCACACAACTTCCACAGCACTACACCACTACCCACACCACCCCAACAGAGCTACACCGCTGCCCACGCCACTCCCGCAGGTCTACTCCGCAACCCACACCACACACAAAGCGCTAAACTAATGCCCACAACACTACCACAGCTCTACACTAACGCCCACACCACTCCCACAGCACTACCCCACTGCCCAGACCACTCCCACAGCACTACACTAATGCCCACATCACTCCCACAGCGCTACACTAATGCCCATAGCACTCCCGCACCATTAAACCAATGCCCACACCACTCCCATAGTGCTACACCGCTGTCCACACAACTCCCACAGCGTTACACCACAAACCGCACCACTCCCACAGCGCTACACCACTGCCCACACCAGTCCCGCAGCGCTACAACATTCCCCACGCCACTCCCACAGCGCTACACCACTGCCAACACCACTCCCACAGCGCTACACCACTGCCCACACCACTCCCACAGCGCTACACCACTGCCCACACCACTCGCACAGCACTACACCACTGCCCACACCACTCCCACTGCGCTACAGCACTGCCCCACCACTACCACAGCGCTACACCACTGCCCACACCACTCCCACAGCGTTACACCACAACCCGCACCAGTCCCACAGCGTTACACCACAACCGACACCAGTCCCACAGCGCTACACGAATGCCCACACCACTCCTGCAGTTCCACTCCACAACTCACACACCACACACACAGTGCTAAACTAATGCCCACATCACTCCCACAGCGCAAAACCAATGCCCACACCACTCCCACAGCGCTAGACGAATGCCCACACCACTCCCATAGTGCTACGCTGAAGCCCAGAACACTCCCACAGCACTACACCACTGCCCATACCCCTCCCAGAGCACTACACCACTACCCACACCACTCCAACAGAGCTACACCAATGCCCACCCCACTCCTGCAGGTCTAATCCACAACCCACACCACACACAAAGCGCTTAACTAATGCCCACAACACTCCCACAGCGCTACACTAATGCTCACACCACCCCCACAGCGCTACACCACTGCCCACAACACTCCCACAGCGCTACACTAATGCTCACACCACCCCCACAGCGCTACACCACTGCCCACAACATTCCCACAGCGCTACACTAATGCCCACACGACTCCCGCAGCATTAAACCAATGCCCACACCACTCCCGCATCGTTAAACCAATGCCCGCACCACTCCCACAGCACTACACCACTGCCCACGGCACTCCCTCAGCGTTACACCACAACCCACACCATCCCACAGCGTTACACGATTGCCCAAACCACTCCCAGAGCGCTACACCACTACCCACATCACATCCACAGCGTTACACCACTGCCCACACAACTCCTGCAGCGCTACAGCACTGCCCACACCACTGCCACAGCGGTACACCACTACCCGCACCACTCCCGCATCTCTACACCACAACCCAAACCACACACAAAGCGCTAAACTAATGCCCACACCGTTCACACAGTGCTGCACCATTGACCACAATACTCCCGAAGCGCTACACCACAGCCCACGCCACTCCCACAGCACAACTCCACTGCCTACACCACTCCCACAGGGCTACACCACAACACACGCCACTGACACAGCGCTACACAACTGTCCACACCACTCCCACAGCGTTACACCACTGCCCACACCACTCCCACAGAGCTACAGCACGTCCCACACCACTCCCACAGAGCTACACCACTGCCGACACCACTCCCATAGCACTACACCACTGCCCACGCCACTCCCACAGCGCTACACCACTGCCCACGCCACTCCCACAGCTTTATACCACAACCCACACCACTCCCACAGCGCTACACCACTGCCCACATTACTCCCACAGCCCTACACCACTGCCCACACCACTCCCACAGAATTGCACCAATGCCCACACCACTCCCACAGGACTACACCACTGACCATTACAATTCCTCAGTGTTACACCACAACCCACACCACTTCCACAGCGCTACACCACTGCCCACACCACACCCACATCGCTAAACCACAACGCACACCACTCCCACATCGTTACACCACTACCCAAACCACTCCAACAGATCTACACCACTGCCCACGCCACTCCTGCAGGTCTACTCCACAACCCACACCACACACAAAGCGCTAAACTAATGCCCACAACACTACCACAGCCCTACACTAATGCCCACAACACTCCCACAGCGCTACACTAATGCTCACACCACTCCCACAGCGCTACACTAATGCCCACACCACTCCCACAGCACTACAGCACTGCCCACACCACTCCCACAGCACTACACTAATGCCCACAACACTCCCACAGCGCTACACTAATGCCCACACTACTCTCACAGCGCTACACTAATGCCCACACCACTCCCGTAGCTTTAAACCAATGCCCACACCACTCCCACAGCGTTACACCACAACCCACACCACTCCCAAAGCGCTACACCACTGCCCACACCACTCCCACAGCGCTACACCACAACCCGCACCACTCCCAAAGCGCTACACCACTGCCCACACCACTCCCACAGCGCTACACCACAACCCGCACCACACACACAGTGCTAATCTAATGCCCACATCACTCCAACAGCGCAAAACCAATGCCCACACCACTCTCACAGTGCTAGACGAATGCCCAGACCACTCCCACAGTGCATCGCTGAAGCCCACAACACTCCCTCAGCACTACACCACTGCCCATACCAATCCCGCAGCATTAAATCAATGCCCAAACCACTCCCGCAGCGCTACACCACAACCCACAGCACTCCCACAGCGCTACACCACTGTCCACACCACTCCCACATTGCTACACGACTGCCCACACCACTCCCACAGCGCTACAATACTACCCACACCACTCCCGTAGCTCTACTCCAAATACCCAAACCACACACACAGCGCTAAACTAACGCCCACACCATTCCCATAGCGCTACACCAATGCCCACAACATTCCCACAGCGCTACACTAATGCCCACTTAACTCCCACAGCGCTACACTACTGTCCACAGCACTCCCGCAGCACTAAACCACTTCTCACACCACTCCCGTAGCTTTAAACCAATGCCCACACCACTCCCACAGCGCTATACCACTGTCCACACAACTCCCACAGCGCTACACCACAACCCACGCCACTCCTACAGCGCTACACCACTGCCCACACCACTCCCACAGCGCTACACCACTGCCCACACCACTCCCACAGCGTTACACCACATCCCACACCACTCCCACAGCACTACACCAGTGCCCACACCACTCCCACAACGCTGCACCACCGCCCACACTACTCCCGCAGCGCCACACCACTGCCCACACCACACCCACAGCGCTGCACGATAGCCCACACTACTCCCGCAGCACTACACCACTGCCAACATCACTCGCACAGCACTACACCACAACCCACGCCACTCCCATAGAGCTACACCACTGCCCACACCACCCTCACAGCGCTAAACCACAGCACACACCACTCCCAATTCACAACACCAGCACCCAGACCACTCCCACAGCGTTACACCACAACCCACGCCACTCCTACAGCGTTACACGACTGCCCAAACCACTCCCACAGCGCTACACCACTGCCCACACCCCTCCCACAGCGTTACTTGACTGCCCAGACCACTCCTACAGCGCTGCACCACTGCCCACACCACTCCCACAGCGCTACACCACAACCCACAGCACTCTCACAGCGCTACACCACTGCCCACGCCACTTCCACATCGCTACACCACTGCCCAAACCACTCCCACAGCGCTACACCAGTGCCCATGCCACTCCCACAGTTCTACACCACAACCCACGCCACTCCCAAAGCGCTACACCACTGCCCACAATACTCCCAAAGCGCTACACCACTGCCCACGCCACTCCCACAGCGCTACACCACTGCCCACACCACTCTCACAGCGCTAAACCACTGCCCACACCACCCCCACAGCGCTACACCACTGCCCACACCACTCCCACAGCGCTACACCACAACCCTCACCACTCCAACAGCGTTATACCACTGCCCACAACGCTCCCACAGAATTGCACCAATGCCAGCACCACTCCCACAGCATTAAAACACTACACACTCCACTCGGGCAACGCCACACCGTTGCCCACACCACTCCCACTGCACTACACCACAACCCACACCACTCCCACAGCCCTACACCACAACCCACACCACTCCCACAGCGCTACACCACTGCCCAAACCACTCACACAGCGCTACACCAGTGCCCAAGCCACTCCCACAGCTTTACACCACAACCCACACCACACCCACATCGCTAAACCACAACCCACATCACTCCCACAGCATTACACCACTGCCCACGCCACTCCCGCAGGTCTACTCAACAACCCACACCACACACAAAGCGCTAAACTAATGCCCACAACACTAACACAGCCCTACATTAACGCCCACACCAATCCCACAGCGGTACACCACTGCCCACGCCACTCCCGCAGCGTTAAACCAAAGCCCACACCACACACAAAGCGCTACACTAACGCCCACACCACTCCCACAGCGCTACACTAATGCCCACACCACTCCCACAGCGCTACACCACTGCCCACACCACTCCCACAGCGCTACACTAATGCCCACACCACTCCCGCAGCACTACACCACTGCCCATACCAATCCCGCAGCATTAAATCAATGCCCAAACCACTCCCACAGCGCTACACCACAACCCACAGCACACCCACATTGCTACACGACTGCCCATACCACTCCCGCAGCGCTACACCACTGCCCACACCACTCCCGTAGCTCTACTCCAAATACCCAAACCACACACACAGCGCTAAACTAACGCCCACACCATTCCCATAGCGCTACACTAATGCCCACTTAACTCCCACAGCGCTACACTACTGTCCACAGCACTCCCGCAGCACTAAACCACTTCTCACACCACTCCCGTAGCTTTAAACCAATGCCCACACCACTCCCACAGCGCTACACCACTGTCCACACAACTCCCACAGCGTTACACCACAACCCGCACCACTCCCACAGCGCTACACCACTGCCCACACCACTCCCACAGCGTTACACCACAACCCACGCCACTCCTACAGCATTGCAATACATCCCACACCACTCCCACAGCGCTACACCACTGCCCACAATACTCCTGCAGCGCTACACCAGTGCCCACATCAACCCCACAGCACAACAACACTACCCACACCACTCCCACAGCACTGCACCACCGCACACACCACTCCCACAGCACTACACCACTGCCCACACCACTCCCACAGCACTACACCACTGCCCACACCACTCCCACAGCGCTACACCACTGCCCACACTACTCCAGCAGCGCCACACCACTGCCCACACCACACCCACAGCGCTGCACGATAGCCCACACTACTCCCGCAGCACTACACCACTGCCAACATCACTCACACAGCACTACACCACAACCCACGCCACTCCCACAGAGCTACACCACTGCCCACACCACCCTCACAGCGCTAAACCACAGCACACACCACTCCCAATTCACAACACCAGCACCCAGACCACTCCCACAGCGTTACACCACAACCCTCACCACTCCAACAGCGTTATACCACTGCCCACAACGCTCCCACAGATTTGCACCAATGCCAGCACCACTACCACAGCTTTAAAACACTACACACTCCACTCGGGCAACGCCACACCGCTGCCCACACCACTCCCACTGCACTACACCACAACCCACACCACTCCCACAGTGTTACACCACAACCCACACCACTCCCACAGCCCTACACCACTGCCCACACCACACCCACATTGCTAAACCACAACCCACTTAACTCCCACAGCACTACACCAGTGCCCAAGCCACTCCCACAGCGTTACACCACAACCCACACCACACCCACATCGCTAAACCACAACCCACATCACTCCCACAGCGCTACACCACTGCCCACGCCACTCCCGCAGGTCTACTCAACAACCCACACCACACACAAAGCGCTAAACTAATGCCCACAACACTAACACAGCCCTACATTAACGCCCACACCACTCCCACAGCGCTACACTAATGCCCACACCACTCCCGCAGCGTTAAACCAAAGCCCACACCACTCCAGAAGCACTACACCACTGCCCACGCCACTCCCACAACGCTACACCACTGCCGACACCGCTCCCAAAGCGATACACCACAAACCACGCATCTTCCACAGTGCTACACCGCTGCCCACACCACTCCCACAGCGCTACACGACTGCCCACACCACTGCCGCAGCGCTACACCACTGCCCACGCCTCCACCCCGGCGTTTCAACACAACCCACACCAATCTCACGGCGTTACGCCACAACCGACACCACTCCCACAGCGCTACACCAATGCCCACACCACTTCCGCAGTTCCACTCCACAACCCACACCACACACACAGTGCTAATCAAATGCGCACATCACTCCAACAGCGCAAAACCAATGCCCACACCACTCTCACAGCGCTAGACGAATGCCCATACCACTCCCACAGTGCTACGCTGAAGCCCACAACACTCCCTCAGCACTACACCACTGCCCATACCAATCCCGCAGCATTAAATCAATGCCCAAACCACTCCCGCAGCGCTACACCACAACCCACAGCACTCCCACAGCGCTAGACCACTGCCCACACCATGCCCACAGCGCTACACCACAGCCCACGCAACTCCCACAGCGCTACACCACTGTCCACACCACTCCCACATCGCTACACGACTGCCCATACCACTCCCACAGCGCTAAACCACTGCCCACACCACTCCCGATGCACTACAACACTACCCACACCACTCCCGCAGCGCTACACCACTGCCCACACCACTCCCGTAGCTCTACTCCAAATACCCAAACCACACACACAGCGCTAAACTAACGCCCACACCATTCCCATAGCGCTACACCAATGCCCACAACATTCCCACAGCGCTACACTAATGCCCACTTAACTCCCACAACGCTACACCACTGCCCACGCCACTCCCACAGCGTTACACCACAACCCACGCCACTCCTACAGCGCTACACCACTGCCCACAATACTCCTGCAGCGCCACACCACTGCCCACACCACACCCACAGCGCTGCACGATAGCCCACACCACTCTCACAGCGCTACACCACAACCCACGCCACTCCCACAGCGCTACACCACTGCCCACACCACCCTCACAGCGCTAAACCACAGCACACACCACTCCCACATCACCACACCAGTACCCAGACCACTCCTACAGGGCTACACCTCTGCCCACGCCACTCCCACAGCGTTACACCACAACCCACGCCACTCCCACAGCACTACACCACTGCGCACACCACTCCCACATAGTTACTTGACTGCCCAGACCACTCCTACAGCGCTGCACCATGCCCACACCACTCCCACAGCGCTACACCACAACCCACACCACTCTCACAGCGCTACACCAGTGCCCACGCCACTCCCAAAGCGCTACACCACAACACTCACCACTCCCACAGCACTACACCGCTGCCCACACCACTCCCAAAGCGTTACACCACAACCGTCACCACTCCCACAATGCTACACCAATGCCCACACCACTCCCACAGCGTTAGAGGAATGCCCACACCATACCAGAGCGCTACGCTAAAGCCCACAACACTCCCACAGCACCTCACCACTGCCCATACCAACCCCGCAGCGTTAAATCAATGCCCAAACCACTCCCACAGCGCTACACCACAACCCACACCACGCCCACAGCGCTACACCACTGCCCACACCACTCCCACAGCGCTACACCACTGCCCACACCACTCCCACAGCGCTACACCACTGCCCACACCACTCACGCAGCTCTAGTCCACATTCCAAACCACACACACAGCGCTAAACTAACGCCCACACCATCCCATAGCGATACACTAATGCCCACTTAACTCCCACAGCGCTACACTACTGTCCACAGCACTCCCACAGCACTAAACCACTTCTCACACCACTCCCGCATCGTTAAACCAGTGCCCACACCACTCCCACAGCGTTACAATACATCACACACCACTGCCCACATCACTCCCACAGCGCTACACCACTGCCCACATCACTCCCACAGCGCTACACCACTGCCCACAATACTCCCACAGCGCTACACCAGTGCCCTTATCAAACCCACAGCACTACAACACTACCCACACCACTCTCACAGCGCTAAACCACTGCCCACACCACTCCGACAGCAGTACACCACTACCCACCCCACTCCCACAGCGCTACACCACTGCCCACGCTAGTCCCGCAGGTCTACTCCACAGCCCACACCACACACAAACCGCTTAACTAATGCCCACACCACTCCCACAGCGCTACACCACAACCCACACCACTCCCACAGCGCTACACCACTGCCCAGACCACTCCCACAGCACTACACCACTGCCCACACCACTCCCACAGCACTACACCACAACCGACACCACTCCCACAGCGCTACACCAATGCCCACACCACACCCGCAGTTCCACTCCACACCCCACACCACACACACAGTGCTAAACTAATGCCCACATCACTCATACAGCGCAAAACCAATGCCCACACCACTCCCACAGCGCTAGACGAATGCCAACACCATACCAAAGCGCTACACTAATGCCCATAACACTCCCACAGCACTACACCACTGCCCATAACAATCCCGCAGCGTTAAATCAATGCACAAACAACTCCCGCAGCGCTACACCAGAACCAACATCACTCCCACAGCGCTACACCACTGCCCACACAACGGCCACAACGCTACACCACTGCCCACACCAATCCTGCAGCGCTACACCACTACAAACACCATTCCCGCAGCGCTACACCACAACCCACACCACTACCGCAGCGCTTCACCACTGCCCACACCACTCCCGCAGCTCTACTCCACAACCCAAACCACACACACAGCGCTAAACTAACGCCCACACCATACCATAGCGCTACACCAAAGCACACAACATTCCCACAGCACTACACTAATGCCCACATAACTCCCACAGCGCTACACGACCGTCCACAGCACTCCCACAGCACTAGACCACTTCTCACACCACTCCCGCATCGTTAAACCAGTGCCCACACCACTCCCACAGCATTAAACCAATGCCCACGCCACTCCCACAGCGTTACACCAAAACCCGCGCCACTCCAAAGCCGCTACACCACTGCCAAAACCACTCCTACATCGTTACACGACAGCCCTAACCGCTCCCACAGCGCTACACCACTGCCCACGCCACTCCCACAGCTCTACACCACTGCCCACACCACTCCCACAGCACTACACCACTGCCCACACCACTCCCACAGCGCTACACCACTGCCGACACCACTCCCACAGCACTACACCACTGCCCACACCACTCCCACAGCGCTACACCACTGCCCACGCCACTCCCACAGCGCTACACCACCGCCCACAATAATCCCGAAGCGCTACACCACTGCCCACACCACTCCCACAGTATTACACCACTGCCCACACCACTCCCAGAGAATTACACAAATGGCCACACCACTCCCACAGCTCTACACCACTGCCCACACCACTCCCACAGTATTACACCACTGCCCACACCACTCCCACAGAATTACACAAATGGCCACACCACTCCCACAGCTCTAAACCACTGCCCACACCACTCCCACAGCGCTACACCACAACCCACACCACTCCCACAGCGCTACACCACAACCCACACCACTCCCACAGTATTACATCACTGCCCACACCACTCCCACAGCGCTACACCACTGCCCACACCACTCCCACAGCACTACACCACTGCCCACACCACTCCCACAGCGCTACACCACTGCCCACACCACTCCCACAGCGCTACACCACTGCCCACACCACTCCCACAGAATTACACAAATGGCCACACCACTCCCACAGCTCTACACCACTGCCCACACCACTCCCACAGCGCTAAACCACAACCTACACCACTCCCGCAGCGCTACACCACTGCCAAAACCACTCTCACAGCGCTAAACCACTGCCCACACCACTCCCACAGCACTACACCACTAACCACACCACTCCCACAGAATTACACCAAAGCCCACAACACTCCAACAGCAATTCACCAATGCCCAGACCATTCCCACAGAAATAAACCAAAGCCAACACCACTCCCGCAGCATTAAACCACTCCCAACACCACTCGGGCAACGCTACACCGCTGCCCACACCACTCCCACAGAATTACACAAATGGCCACACCACTCCCACAGCGCTACACCACTGCTCACGCCACTCCCGCAGGTCTACTCCACAACCCACACCACACACAAAGCGCTAAACTAATGCCCACACCACTCCCACAACGCTACACAACTGCCCATACCACACCCACAGCGTTACACCACAACCCACACCACTCCCGAAGCGCTACACCACTGCCCACACCACTCCCACAGCACTACACCACTGCCCACAACACTCCCACAGCGCTACACCACTGCCCACACCACTCCCACAGCGCTACACCACTGCCCACACCACTCCCACAGCGCTACACCACTGCCCACAACACTCCCACAGCGCTACACCACAGCCCACACCACTCCCACAGCGCTACACCACTGCCCAAAACACTCCCACAGCGCTACACCACTGCCCATACCACTCCCACAGCGCTACACCACAACCCACACCACTCCCACAGCGCTACACCACTGCCCAAACCATTCCCACAGCTCTACACCGCTGCCCACACCACACTCACAGCGCTACACAACTGCCCACACCACTCCCACAGCTCTAAAGCACTGCCCACGCCACTCCCGCAGTTCTACTCCACAACCCACACCACACACAAACCGCTGAACTAATGCCCACAACACTACCACAGCGCTACACTAACAACCACATCACTCCCACAGCGCTACACTAATGCCCACAACACTACACCACTGCCCACACCACTCTCACAGCGCTACACCATTGCCCACATCACTCCCACAGAATTACACCAAAGCCCACAACACTCCAACAGCAATTCACCAATGCCCAGACCATTCCCACAGAAGTAAACCAAAGCCAACACCACTCCCGCAGCATTAAACCACTCCCAACACCACTCGGGCAACGCTACACCGCTGCCCACACCACTCCCACAGGGCTACACCACTGCCAACACCACTCCCACAGCACTACACCACTGCACACACCACTCCCACAGCCCTACACTAATGCCCACACCACACCCACAGCGCTTCACTAATGCCCACAGCACTCCCAAAGCTCTACACCACTGCCCACACCATTCCCACAGCGCTACACCACAACCTACACCACTCCCACAGCGCTACACCACTGCCCACACCACATCCACAGCGCTACACCAATGCCCACACAACTCCCGCTGCGCTACTGCACTGCCCACACCACTCCCGCAGCGCTACACCACTGCACACACCACTCTCACAGCTCTACAACACTCCCCAAGAATTAGACAAATGCCCACAACGCTAAACTAACGCCCACACCATTCTCATAGCGCTACTCTAATGCCCACACCACTCCCACATCGACATACCACTGTCCACGCCACTCCCACAGCGTTACACCACAACCCACACCACTCCCACAGCGCTACACCACTGCCCACACCACTCCCACAGCGCTACACCACAACCCACGCCACTCCCACAGCGCTACACAACTGCACACACCACATCCACAGCGTTACACCACTGTCCACACCACTCCCACAGCGTTACACCACAACCCACACCACTCCCACAGCGTTACACCACAACCCGCTCTACTCCCGAAGCGCTAAACCACTGCCCACACCACTCCCACAGCGCTACACCACTGCCCACACCACACCCACATCGCTACACCACAACCCACACCACTCCCACAGCGCTACACCACTGCCCACACCACTCCCACAGCGCTGCACCATCGCCCACAATACTCCCGAAGCGCTACACCACTGCCCACACCACACCCACATCGCTACGCCACAACCCACACCACTCCCACAGCGCTACACCACTGCCCACACAACACTTGCAGCGCTACACCACTGCCCAAACCATTCCCACAGCTCTACACCTCTGCCCACACCACTCCCACAGCGCTACACCACTGCCCACACAACACTTGCAGCGCTACACCACTGCCCAAACCATTCCCACAGCTCTACACCGCTGCCCACACCACTCCCACAGCGCTACACAACTGCCCACACCACTCCCGCAGTTCTACTCCACAACCCACACCACACACAAAGCGCTAAACTAATGCCCACAACACTACCACAGCGCCACACTAACAACCACATCACTCCCACAGCGCTACACTAATGCCCACAACACTACACCACTGCACACACCACTCCCACAGCCCTACACTAATGCCCACACCACACCCACAGCGCTACACTAATGCCCACAGCACTCCCAAAGCACTACACCACTGTCCACACCACTCCCACAGCGTTACACCACAACCCACACCACTCCCACAGAGATACACCACTGCCCATGCCACTCCTACAGTGATACACCACAACCCACACCACTCCCACAGCGCAATACCACTGCCCACACCACACCCACATCGCTACACCACAACCCACACCACTCCCACAGCGCTAAACCACTGCCCAAACCACTCCCACAGCGCTACACCACTGCCCACACGACTCCCACAGCGCTACACCACTGCACACACCACCCCCACAGCGCTACACCACTGCCCACGCCACTCCCGCAGTTCTACTCCACAACCCACACCACACACAAACCGCTAAACTAATGCCCACAACACTACCACAACACGGCATCACTGCACACACCACTCCCACAGCCCTACACTAATGCCGACACCACTCCCACAGCGCTAAACCAAAGCCCACAACACTCCAGCAGCACTACACCACTAAGCACACCACACCCACAGCGCTACACCACTGACAACACCACTCCCGCAGCTCTACTCCACAACCCACACCATTCCCATAGCGCTACTCTAATGCCCACACCACTCCCACAGCGCTACACAACTGCCCATACCACACCCGCAGCGTTACACCACTGCCCACACCACTCCCACAGCGCTACACCACTGCCCACAACAGTCCCACAGCGCTACACCACTGTCCACACCACTTAAACAGCACTACACCACAACCGACTCCAATCCCACAGCGCTACACCACTGCTCAAACAACTCGCACAGCGTTACACCACAACCCACACCAGACCCACAGCACTACACCACTGCCCACACCACTCCCACAGCGCTACACCGAAACCCACACCAATCTCACAGCGTTATTCCACAACCCACACCACTCCCGCAGCGCTACACCACTGCAAACACCACTCCCGCAGTTCCACTCCACAACTCACACCACACATACAGTGCTAAGCTAATGCCCACAACACTCCCACAGCGCAAAACCAATGCCCACACCATTCCCACAGCGCTACACCACTGACCACACCACTCCAGCAGCATTACACCACTGCCCACACCACTCCCACAGCGCTATACGACTGCCCACACCACTCCCGCAGCGCTAAACCACTGCCCACACTACTCCCACAGAGCTACACCACCGCCCACATCACTCCCACAGAGCTACACCACTGCCCACATCACTCCCGCTGAGCTACACCACAACCCACACAAATTCCGCAGCGCTAAACAACTACCCACACCACTACTGCAGCGCTACACCACTGCCCACACCAGTCCTGCAGCTCTACTCCACTACCCAAACCACACACACAGCGCTACCCCACTGCCCACACCATTCCCACAGCGCTACACCACTGACCACACCACTCCAGCAGCATTACACCACTGCCCACACCACTCCCACAGCGCTATACGACTGCCCACACCACTCCCGCAGCGCTAAACCACTGCCCACACTACTCCCACAGAGCTACACCACTGCCCACATCACTCCCACAGAGCTACACCACTGCCCACATCACTCCCGCTGAGCTACACCACTGCCCACATCACTCCCGCTGAGCTACACCACAACCCACACAAATTCCGCAGCGCTACACCACTACCCACACCACTCCCACAGCGCTACACCGCTGCCCACACAACTCCCGCAGCCTTACACCACTGCCCACACCACTCCCACAGCACAACACCACTGCCCATGCCACTCCCACAGCGCTACACCACTGCCCACACCACTCCCACAGCGTTACACCACCGCCCACACCACTCCCACAGCGTTACACCACCGCCCACACCACTCCCACAGCACTACACTAATGCCCACAACACTCCCACAGCGCTACACTAATGCCCAGAACACTCCCACAGCGCTACACTAATGCCCACACCACTCCGACAGCGCTACACTAATGCCCACACCACTCCTACTGCGTTAAACCAATGCCAACACCACTGCAGCAGCACTACACCGCTGCCCACGCCAATCCCACAGCGCTACACCACTGCCCAAGCCGCTCACACAGCGCTACACCACTGCCTACACCTCTCCCACAGCGATACAACACTACACCACAACACACGCCACTCCCCCAGCGCTACACCACTGCCCACACCACTCCCAGAGCGCTACACCACTGCCCACACCACTCCCAGAGCGCTACACCACTGCCCACACCACTCCCACAGCGCTACACCACTGCCCACACCACTCCCAGAGCGCTACACCACTGCACAAGCCACTCCCACAGCGTTACACCACAAACCGCGCCACTCCTACAGCGTTACACGACTGACCAAACCACTCCCACAGCGATACACCACTGCCCACATTACTCCGGCAGCGCCACACCACTGCCCACACCACTCCCACAGCACTACACCACTGCCCACACTCCTACAGCACTACACCACTGCCAAACCATTCGCACAGCACTACACCACTGCCCACACCACTCCCACAGAATTACACCAAAGCCTACAACACTCCCACAGCGCTACACCACTGCCCTCACCACTCCCACAGCAATACACCACTGCCCACACCATTCCCACAGAAATACACCAAAGCCAACACCACTCCCACAGCACTACACCACTGCCCTCACCACTCCCACAGCACTACGACACTGCCCACACCACTCCCACAGCACTACACCACTGCCCTCACCACTCCCACAGCACTACGACACTGCCCACACCACTCCCACAGCACTACACCACTGCGCTCACCACTCCCACAGCACTACGACACTGCCCACACCACTCCCACATAATTAGACAAATGGCCACACCACTCCCACAGCACTACAGCACTGCCCTCACCACTCCCACAACAATACACCACTGCCCACACCATTCCCACAGAAATACACCAAAGCCAACACCACTCCCACAGCACTACACCACTGCCCTCACCACTCCCACAGCACTACGACACTGCCCACACCACTCCCACAGCACTACACCACTGCCCTCACCACTCCCACAGCACTACGACACTGCCCACACCACTCCCACAGCACTACACCACTGCCCTCACCACTCCCACAGCACTACACCACTGCCCTCACCACTCCCACAGCAATACACCACTGCCCACACCATTCCCACAGAAATACACCAAAGCCAACACCACTCCCACAGCACTACACCACTGCCCTCACCACTCCCACAGCACTACGACACTGCACACACCACTCCCACAGCACTACACCACTGCCCACACCACTCCCACAGAATTAGACAAATGGCCACACCACTCCCACAGCACTACACCACAGCCCACACCACTCCCGCAGCGCTACACCACTGCTCACGACACTCCCACAGCTTTACACCACAACCCACACCAATCTCACAGCGTTACACCACAACCCACACCACTCGCACAGCGCTACACTACTGCCCACACCACTCCCGCAATTCCACTCCACAACCCACACCACACACACACTCTTAAACTAATGCCCACAACACTCCCAAAGCACAAAACCAATGCCCACACCACTCACGCAGCGCTAGACGAATGCCCAAACCACTCCCACAGCACTACACTGCCCATACCACTCCCGCAGCGTTAAATCAATGCCCACACCATTCCCGCAGCGCTACACCACTGTCCAAACCACTCCCGCAGTGCTACACCACAACACACGCTGCTCCCACAGCGGTACACCACTACCCACACCACTCCCATAGCACTACACCAGTACCCACACCACTCCCATAGAGCTACACCACTGCCCACGCCACATCCGCAGCGCTACACCACTGCCCACACCACTCCCACAGCGTTACACCACTGCCCACACCACTCCCAAAGCGCTGCACCACTGCTCACACCACCCCCACAGCGCTACACCACTGCCCACACCACTCCCACAGCGTTACACCACTGCCCACACCACTCCCAAAGCGCTGCACCGCTCCCCACACCACTCCCACAGCGCTACACCACAACCCACACCACTCCCACAGCTCTACACCACTGCCCACACCACTCCCACAGCACTACACCACTGCCCACACCACTCCCACAGCGCTGCAACGCTCCCCACACCACTCCCACAGCTCTACACCACTGCCCACACCACTCCCACAGCACGACACCACTGCCCACACCACTCCCATAGCACGACACCACTGCCCTCACCACTCCCACAGCGTTACACCACTGCCCACACCACTCCCACAGCACGACACCACTGCCCACACCACTCCCACAGATTTACACCAAAGCCCACACCACTCCCACAGCGTTACACCACTGCCCACACCACTCCCAAAGCGCTGCACCACTGCTCACATCACTCCCACAGATTTACACCAAAGCCCACACCACTCCCACAGCGTTACACCACTGCCCACACCACTCCCAAAGCGCTGCACCACGGCTCACACCACTCCCACAGCGCTACACCACTGCCCACACTACTCCCAAAGCGCTGCACCACTGCTCACACCACTCCCACAGCGCTACACCACTGCCCACACCACTCCCACAGCGCTACACCACTGCCCACACCACTCCCACAGCGCTACACCACTGCCCACACCACTCCCACAGCGCTACACCACTGCCCACACCACTCCCACAGCGTTACACCACTGCCCACACCACTCCCAAAGCGCTGCACCGCTCCCCACTCCACTCCCACAGCGCTACACCACAACCCACACCAAACCACAGCTCTACACCACTGCCCACACCACTCCCACAGCACTACACCACTGCCCACACCACTCCCACAGCGCTGCACCGCTCCCCACACCACTCCCACAGCTCTACACCAATGCCCACACCACTCCCACAGCACGACACCACTGCCCACACCACTCCCACAGCACTACACCACTGCCCACACCACTCCCACAGCGCTGCACCGCTCCCCACACCACTCCCACAGCGCTGCACCAGTGACCACACCACTCCCGCAGCAACACACCACTGCTCACATCACTCCCACAGATTTACACCACTGCCCACACCACTCCCACAGCACTACACCACTGCCCACACCACTCCCACAGCGCTACACTACTACCCACACCACTCCCACAGCGCTACAACACTGCCCACACCACTCCCACAGCACTACACCACTGCCCACACCACTCCCACAGCGCTACACTACTACCCACACCACTCCCGCAGCGCTACAACACTGCCCACGCCACACCCGCAGCTCTACTCCACAACCCAAACCACACACACAGCGCTAAACTAATGCCCTCAACACTACCACAGCGCTAACCTAACGCCCACACCATTCCCATAGCGCTACACTAATGCCCAAACAAGTCCCACAGCGCTACACCACTGCAGACACCTCTCCCAGAGCATTACACTACAGCCCAAAC
Source organism: Cetorhinus maximus (assembly GCF_964194155.1). Classification (NCBI taxonomy): domain Eukaryota; kingdom Metazoa; phylum Chordata; class Chondrichthyes; order Lamniformes; family Cetorhinidae; genus Cetorhinus; species Cetorhinus maximus. The sequence goes on along the minus strand of NW_027597531.1, from coordinate 41,154 downwards.
CACTCCCACAGCGCTACACCACTGCCAACGCCACAACCACAGCGTTACACCACATCCCACATCACTCCCACAGCGTAACACGACTGCCAAAACCACGCCAGAAGTGCTACACCACTAACCACACCACTCCCGCAGCGCAAAACCACTACCCACACCACTCTCACAGCGCTACACCACCGCGCACACCACTCCCGCAGCGCTACACCACTACCCACACCACTCCCGCAGCGCTACACCACTACCCACACCACTCCCGCAGCGCTACACCACTGCGCACACCACTCCCACAGCGCTACACCACTACCCACACCACTCCCGCAGCACTACACTAATGGCCACACCACTCCCTCAGCGCTACACCACTGCCCACACCACTTCCGCAGCGCTACACCACTAACCACACCACTCCCACAGCGTTACACCACTACCCACACCACACCCACAGCGCTACACCACTGACCACACCACTCCCACAGCTCTACACCACTGCGCACACCACTCCCACAGCTCTACACCACTGCCCACACCACTCCCGCAGCGCTACACCACTGCCCACACCACTCCCGCAGCGCTACACGACTACCCACACCACTCCCGCAGCGCAACACGACTAACCACACCACTCCCGCAGCGACAAACCACTAACCACACCACTCCCACAGCGCTGCACCACTACCCACACCACTCCCACAGCGCTACACCACTGCGCACACCACTCCCGCAGCGCTACACCACTACCCACACCACTCCCGCAGCGCTACACCACTACCCACAGCACTCCCGTAGCGCTACCCCACTGCCCACTCCACAACCCAAACAACACACAAACAGCTAAACTAACGCCCACACCATTCAAATAGCGCTACACCAATGCCGACACCACTCCCACAGCGTTAAACCGATGCCCACACCACTCCAGCAGAACTACACCACTGCCCACGCCACTCCCACAGCGCTACCCCACTGCCCACACCATTCCCGCAGATCTACTCCACAACCCAAACCACACACACTACGCAAAACTAACGCCCACACCATTCCCATAGCGCTACTAATGCCCATACCACTCCCACAGCGCTACACCACAACCCATACCACTCCCACAGCTCTACACCACCGCCCACACCACTCCCACATCGCTACACCACTACCCACACCACTCCCATAGAGTTAAACCACTACTCACACCACTCCCGCAGCGCTCCACCACTGCCCACATCACCCCCGCAGCGCTACACCACTGCCCACACCACTCCCGCAGTGTTAAACCAATGCCCACAACACTCCAGCCGCACTACACCACTGCCCACTCCACTCATACAGCGTTACACGAGTGCCCAAACCACTCACACAGCGCTACAACACTGCCCACACCACTCCCACAGCGCTACACCACTGCTCACACCACTCCCACAGCGCTACACCACAACCCACACCACTCCCACAGCGCTACACCACTGCTCACACCACTCCCACAGCGCTACAGCACAACCAACACCACTCCCACAGCGCTGCACCACTGCCCACACCACTCCCACAGCGCTACACCACTACCTACACCACACCCACAGCGCTACACCGCTGCCCACACCACTCCCACAGCGCTACACCACTCCCCACACCACTCCCACGGCGCTACACTAATGCCCACACCACTCCCGCAGCATGAAACCAATGCCCACACAACTCCAGCAGCACCTCACCACTGCCTACGCCGCTCCCACAGCGATACACCACAACCCACGCCACTCCCACAGCGCTACACCACTGCCCACACCACTCCCACAGCGCTACACAACATCCCGCACCACTCCCACAGCGCTACACCACTGCCCACACCACTCCCACAGCGCTACACGATATCCCGCACCACTCCCACAGCACTACACCAATGCCCACACCACTCCCACAGCGCTACACCACTGCCCACACCACTCCCATAGCGCTACACGACATCCCGCACCACTCCCACAGCGCTACACCACTGCCCACACCACTCCCACATCGCTACACGACATCCCGCACCACTCCCACAGCACTACACCAATGCCCACACCACTCCCACAGCGCTACCACACTGCCCACACCACTCCCACAGCGTTACACCACAACCCGCAACAATCTCACAGCGCTACACCACTGCCCACACCACACCCGCAGCGCTACATCACTGCCAACGCCACTCCCGCAGCGTTACACCACAACCCGCAACAATCTCACAGCACTACACCATTGCCCTCTCCACTCCCACAGCACTACACCACTGCCCACGCCGCTCCCACAGCGATACACCACAAGCCACGCCACTCCCACAGCGCTACACCACAACCCACACCACTCTCACAGCGTTACACCACTGCCCACACCACTCCCACAGCGTTAAAAGACTGAGACACTACTCCCACAGCGCTACACCTCTGCCCATGCAACTCCCAGAGAGCTACACCACTGCCCACACTACTCCCGCAGCGTTAAATCAATGCCGACACCAATCCCGCAGCGCTACACTACAACTCACACCACACCCACAACACTACACCACTGCTCGCATCAGTCCCACAGCGTTACATCACAACCCACACAACTCCCACAGCGCTACATGACAACCCATATCACTCCCACAGCGCTACACCACTTCCCACGCCACTCCGACAGCGTTACACCACTTCCCACATCACTCACATAGCAATGCACCACTACCCACACCACTCTCACAGATCTACACCACTAGCCACATCACTCCCCCAGCGCTACAACACAACCCACACCAATCCCGTAGGTCTACTCCACAACCACAACACACCCCCAGCGCTAAACTAACGCCCACACCACTCCCACAGCGCTACACCACTGCCCACACCACTCCCACAGCACAATACCACTGCCCACACCACTCCCGCAGCGTTAAACCAATGCCGACACCACTCCAGCAGCACTACACCACTGTCCTTGCCAATCCCACAGCGCTACACCACTGCCCACACCACACCCACAGCACTACCCCACGGCCGACACTACTCCCGCATCTCTACTCCACAACCCAAACAACACACACAGCGCTAAACTGATGCCCACCACAATACCACACCGCTAAACTAACGCCCACACTATTCCCATAGCGCTAAACTAATGCCCACACCACTCTCACAGCGCTACACCACAACCCACACCACTCCCGCAGCTCCACTCCACAACCCGCACCACACACAAAGCGCTAAACTAACGCCCACACCACTCCCACAGCGCTACACTAATGCCCACACCACTCCCACAGCGTTAAACCAATGCCCACACCACTACCACAGCATTAAACCAATGCCCGCACCACTCCCACAGCACTACACCACTGCCCACACCACTCCCACAGCGCTACTCCACAACTCACACCACACACAAACCCCTAACATAATGCCCACAACAGACCAACAGCGTTAAACCAAGGCCCACACCGCTCCTACAGCGATACACCACAACCCACGCCACTCCCACAGCGCTACACCACTGCACACGCCACTCCCACAGCGCTACACCACTGCCCACGCAACTCCCACAGCGTAACAACACAACCCACACCACTCCCGCAGCGCTACACCACTGCCCACACCACACCCGCAGCTCTACTCCACAATGCAAACCGCACACACAGCGCTAAATTAATGCCCACAACACTCCCACAGCACTACAACACTGCCCACACCGCTCCCACAGCGCTACATCACTGCCTAAACCACTCCCAAAGCTCTACACCGCTGCCCACACCACTCTCAAAGCACTACACCACTGCCTAAACCACTCCCAAAGCTCTACACCACTGCCCTCACCACTCCCACAGCACTACACCACTGCCCAAACCACTCCAAAAGCTCTACACCACTGCCCACACCACAACCACAGCAGTACACCACTGCCCCACACCACTCCCACAGCGTTAGACCACTGCCCACACCACTCCCACAGCGCTACACAACTGGACACACCACACCCACAGGGCTCGACCACTGCCCATACAACTCCCGCTGCGCTACACAACTGCCCACACCACTCGCGCAGCATTAAACCACTGCCCACACAATCCCCACAACTCTACACCACTGCGCACAACACTCCCACAGCTCTGCAAGACAACCCACACCACTCCCACAGCGCTAAACCACTGCCCAAACCACTCCCAAAGCACTACATCGCTGCCAACACTACTCCCAAAGCACTACACCACTGCCCAATCCTCTCCCACAGCGCTACACCACTGCCCACACCACTCCCGCAGCATTGAAACACTGCTCACACCTCTCCCACAGCACTTCACCACTGTCCTCACCACACCCGCAGCGCTAAACCGCAACCCACACCACTCCCACAGCTCTACACCATTTCCCAAACACTCCCGCAGCTATAGTCCACAACCCACACCACACACACAGTGCTAAACTAATGACCACACCACATCCACAGCACTACACCACTGCCCACAACAATCCCACAGCACTACACCACTGACCACACCATTCCCACAGAAATACACCAAAGCCAACACCACTCCCACAGCACTACACCACTGCCCTCACCACTCCCACAGCACTACGACACTGCCCACACCACTCCCACAGCACTACACCACTGACCACACCACTGCCACAGCGCTACACCACTGCCCACACCTCTCCCACAGCACAACATCACTGACCACACCACTCCCACAGGACTACACCACTACCCACACCTCTCCCACAGCGCTACACCACTGAACACACCACTTCCACAGTACTACACCACTGCTCACACCACTCCCGCAGCGCTACACCACTGCCCACACCACTCCCGCAGCATTAAACCACTGCCCACACCAACCCCACATCGCTACACCAATGCCCTCACCACTCCCGCAGCTCTACACCACTTCCCACACACTCCCAAAGTGCTACACCACTGCCAACACCACTCCCACAGCGCTACACCACAACACACACCAGTCCCACAGCAATACACCACTGCCCACACCTCTCCCACAGCGATACACCACAACACACACCAGTCCCACAGCACTACACCACCCCGCACACACTCCCACCGCACTACACCACTGCTCACACCACTCCCGCAGCTCTAGTCCACAACACACACTACACACACAGCGCTAATCTAATGCCCACACCACTGCCCATACCACTCCCACAGCACTACACCACTGCCCACACAACTCCCAAAGTACTACACCACTGCCCACACCACTCCCACAGCACTACACCACTGCCCACACAACTTACACAGGACTACACCACTACCCACACCACTCCCACAGCGCTACACCACTGCCCACACCACTCCGACAGCACTACAGCACTGCCCACACCACTCCCACAACGCTAAACCACTGCCCACACCACTCCCACAGCGCTACACAACTGTCCACATCTTTCCAACAGCACTTCACCACTGCCCACACCTCTCCCACAGACTACACCACCGCCCACACCACTCCCATAGCGCTACACCCCTTCCCACACCACTCCCACTGCGCTACACCACTGCCACACCACACCGACAGCGCTACATCACTGCCCACACCACTCCCACAGCGCTACACCACTGCCCACACCACACCGACAGCGCTACACCACAACCCACACCACTCCGGCTGTGCTACACCACTGTGCACACCACACCCACAGCGTTACACCACTGCCCACACCACTCCAACAGCGCTACACCACAACCCACACCACTCCCACAGCGTTACACCACTGCCCACACCACTCCCACAGCGCTACACCACTGCCCACACCACTCCCAAAGTACTACACCACTGCCCACACCACTCCCACAGCGCTACACCACAACCCACACCACTCCCACAGCGTTACACCACTACACACACCACTCCCACAGCACTACACCACTGCCCACACAACTCCCAAAGCACTACACCACTGCCCAAACCGGTCACAAAGCTCTACACCACGGACCACACCACTCCCACAGCGCAACACCACTGCTGAAACCACTCCCAAAGCTCTACACCACTGTCCACACCACTCCCACAGCACTACACCACTGCCCACACAACTTACACAGGAATACACCACTGCACACACCACTCCCACAGCACTACACCACTGCCCACACCACTCCGACAGCACTACAGCACTGCCCACACCACTCCCACAGCGCTACACCACTGCTGAAACCACTCCCAAAGCTCTACACCACTGTCCACACCACTCCCACAGCACTACACCACTGCCCACACAACTTACACAGGACTACACCACTACCCACACCACTCCCACAGCGCTACACCACTGCCCACACCACTCCTACAGGACTACACCACTGCCCACACCACTCCCACAGCGCTACACCAGTGCCCACACTACTGCCACAGCACTACACCACAACCCACACCACTCCCACAGCGCTACACCACTGCCCACACCACTCCTACAGCACTACAATACTGCCCACACCACTCCCACATCTATACACCACTGCCCACACAACTCCCACAGCTCTACAGCACTGCCCACACCACTCCCAGAGCGCTATACCGCTGCCCACACCAATCCCACATCGCTACACCACTGCCCACACCTCTCCCACAGCACAGCACCACTGCCCACACCACTCCCACAGCGCTACACCACTGCCCACACCACTCCCACAGCGCTACACCACTGCCCAGACCACTCGCACAGCGCTACACCACTGCCCAGACCACACCCACAGCGCTACACCACTGCCCACACCACTCCCACAGCGCTACACCACTGCCCACACCACTCCCACAGCGCTACACAACTGCCCACGACTCTCCCAAAACGCTACACCACAACCCACACCACTCCCACCGCGTTACACCACTGCCCACACCACTCCCACAGCGCTACACCACAACCCACACCACTCCCACCGCGTTACACCACTGCCCACACCACTCCCACAGCGCTACACCACAACCCACACCTCGCCCGCTGCGATACACCACTGCCCAAACCACTCCCAGAGCGCTACACCACAACCCACACCACTCCGGCTGTGCTACACCACTGTGCACACCACACCCACAGCGTTAAACCACTGCCCACACCACTCCAACAGCGCAACACCACAACCCACACCACTCCCACAGCGCTACACCACTGCCCACACCACTCCCACAGCACTACACCACTGCCCACACCACTCCCACAGCACTACACCACTACACACACCACTCCCACAGCACTACACCACTGCCCACACCAATCCCACAGCGCTACATCACTGCGCAAACCTCTCCAAACGCTCTACAACTCTGCCCACACAAGTCCCAAAGCACTACACCACTGCCCAAACTGGTCACAAAGCTCTACACCACGGCCCACACCACTCCCACAGCGCTACACCACTGCCGAAACCACTCCCAAAGCTCTACACCACTGTCCACACCACTCCCACAGCACTACACCACTGCCCACACAACTTACACAGGAATACACCACTGCCCACACCACTCTGACAGCACTACAGCACTGCCCACACCACTTCACCAGCGCTACACCACTGCTGAAACCACTCCCAAAGCTCTACACCACTGTCCACACCACTCCCACAGCACTACACCACTGCCCACACAACTTACACAGGACTACACCACTACCCACACCACTCCCACAGCGCTACACCACTGCCCACAACACTCCTACAGGACTACACCACTGCCCACACCACTCCCACAGCGCTACACCAGTGCCCACACTACTCCCACAGCACTACACCACAACCCACACCACTCCCACAGCGCTACACCACTGCCCACACCACTCCTACAGCACTACAATACTGCCCACACCACTCCCACAGCGCTACACCACTGCCGACACCACTCCCACAGCACTACACCACTGCCCACACAACTCCCACAGCTCTACAGCACTGCCCACACCACTCCCAGAGCGCTATACCACTGCCCACACCAATCACACATCTCTAAACCGCTGCCCACACCACTCCCACAGCGCTACACCACTGCCCACACCTCTCCCACAGCACAACACCACCGCCCACACCACTCCCACAGCGCTACACCACTGCCCACACCACCCCCACAGCGCTACACCACTGCCCACACCACTCCCACAGCGCTACACCACTGCAAACACCACTCCCACAGCGCTACACCACAACCCACACCACTCCCTCAGCGCTACACCACTGCCCAGACCACTCGCACAGGGCTAAACCACTGCCCAGACCACTCCCACAGCGCTACACCACTGCCCACACCACTCCCACAGCGCTACACAACTGCCCACGACTCTCCCAAAACGCTACACAACAACCCACACCACTCCCACCGCGTTACACCACTGCCCACACCACTCCCACAGCGTTACACCACTGCCCACACCACTCCAACAGCGCTACACCACAACCCACACCACTCCCACCGCGTTACACCACTGCCCACACCAATCCCACAGCGCTACACCACAACCCACACCACTCCCACCGCGTTACACCACTGCCCACACCACTCCCATAGCGCTACACCACAACCCACACCACTCCCACAGCGCTACACCAGTGCCCACACTACTCCCACAGCACTACACCACAACCCACACCACTCCCACAGCGCTACACCACTGCCCACACCACTCCTACAGGACTACACCACTGCCCACACCACTCCCACAGCTCTACACAACGGCCCACACCACTCCCACAGCACTACACCACAACCCACACCACTCCCACAGCGCTACACCACTGCCCACACCACTCCTACAGCACTACACCACTGCCCACACCTCATTCTTCAGCTATACACCACTGCCCACACCACTCCCACAGCGCTACACCACTGCCCACACCAATCACACATCTCTAAACCGCTGCCCACACCACTCCCACAGCGCTACACCACTGCCCACACCACTCCTACAGCACTACACCACTGCCCACACCTCATTCTTCAGCTATACACCACTGGCCACACCACTCCAGCAGCGCTACAACACTGCCCACACCACTCCCACAGCGCTACACCACTGCGCACACCTCTCCCACAGCACAACACCACTGCCCACACCACTCCCACAGCACTACACCACTGCCCACACCACTCCCACAGCGCTACACAACTGCCCAGACCAATCCCACAGCTCTACACCGCTGCCCACACCACTCCCACAGCAGTACACCACTGCCCACACCACTCCCACAGCAGTACACCACTGCCCACACCACTGCCACAGCGTTACACCACTGCCCACACCAATCCCACAGCGTAACTCCACTGCCCACACTACTCCCACAGCTCTACACCACTCCCCACACCACTCCCACAGCGCTAATCCACCGCTCACACCACACTCACAGCGCTACGCTACTGCCCACACACGTCCCACAGTTTTATACCACTGCCCAAACCATTCCCACTTCGCTACACCATTGCCCACACCACACCCACATTGCTACACCACTGACAACACCACTCCCACATCGCTACACCACTACCCACACCACTCCCACAGCGCTACACCACTGTGCACACCACTCCCACAGCGTTACACCACCTACCAAACCACTCCCAGAGCGCTACACCACAACCCACACCACACCCCCAGCGTTACACCACCGCCCTAACCACTCCAACAGCGCTACACCACTGCCCACACCACTCCCACAGCACTATACCACTGCCCACATCACTCCCACAGCGTAACACCACTGCCCACACCACTCCCACATCGCTATACCACTGTCTTCACCACTCCCACAGCGTTACACCACTGCCCACACCACTCCAACATCGCTACACCACTGCCCACACCAGACCCACAGCGCTAAACCACTGCCCACACCACTCCCACAGCCTTACACCACTGCCCACACCACTCCCACAGCACTACACCACTGCCCACACCACTCCCAAAATACTGCACCACTGCCCACAACAACCCTGCAGCGCTACACAACTGCCCACACCACTCCCACAGCACTACACCACTGCCCACAACACTCCCACAGCACTACACCACTGCGCACACACCTCCCACAGCGCTACACCACAACCCACACCACTCCCACAGCACTACATCACTGCACACACCACTCCCAAAGTACTACACCACTGCCCACATCAACCCCGCAGCGCTACACTACTGCCCACAACACTCCCACAGCGTTACACCACTGCCCACACCACTCCCACAGCGCTACACCACCGCCCACACCACACCCACAGCGCTACACCCCTGCCCACACCACTCCCACAGCGTTACACCACTGCCCACACCACTCCCACAGCACTACACCCCTGTCCACACCACTCCCACAGCACTACACTACTACCCACACCCCCCCAACAGTGTTACACCACTGCCCAAACCATTCCCACTTCGCTACACCACTGCCCAACACACTCCCACTGCACTACACCACAGCGCACACCACTCCCACAGCGTTACACTATTGCCCACACCAATCCCCCGGCGCTACACCACTGCCCACACCTCTCCCACAGCGTTACACCACTGCACACACCAGTCCCACAGCACTACACCTCTGCCCAAACCATTCCCACTTCGCTACACCACTGCCCACAACTTCCCAAAGCGCTACACCACTGCCCACACCACTCCCACAGCGCTATCCCGCTGCCCACACCACTCCCGCAGCGTTACACGACTGCCCACACCACTCCCACAGCACTACACCACTGCCCGCACCTCTCCCACAGCGCTACACCACTGCCCACACTTCTCCCACAGCGCTACACCACTGCACACACCACTCCCAAAGCGCTACACCATTGCCCACACCACTCCCTCAGCGCTATACCACTGCCCACACCACTCCCACAGCGCTACACCACTGCCCACACCACTCCCACAGCACTACCCCACTGCCCAAACCACTCCCACAGCGTTACACCACTGCCCACACCAAACCACAGCTCTTCACCACTGCCCAAACCATTCCCACTTCGCTACACCGCTGCCCAGACCACTCCCACAGCACGACACCACTGCCCACACACTCGCACAGCGATAATCCATTGCCCACGCCACTCCCACAGTGTTACACCGCTGCCCACAACACTCCAACAGCATTACAGCACTGCCCACACCACTCCCACTGCGCTACACCACAACCCACACCACTCCCACATCGCTACACCACAACCCACACCACTCCCACAGCGCTACACCACAACCCACACCACTCCCACAGCACTGCTCCACTGCCCACACCACTCCCACAGCACTACACCACTGCCCACACCACTCCCAAAGTATTACACCAGTGCCCACAACAACCCCGCAGCGCTACACCAGTGCCCACTCCACTCCCACAGCACTACACCACTGCCCACAACACTCCCACAGCACTACACCACTGCCCACAACACTCCCACAGCACTACACCAATGCCCACAACACTCCCACAGCACTACACCACTGCGCACACCTCTTCCACAGCAGTACACCACTGCCCACACAACTACCACAGCGCTACACTACAACGCCCACCACTCCCACAGCAGCACACCAATGCCCACACCACTCCCACAGCCTTACACCACTGCCCACACCACTCCCACAGCGCTACACCACTGCCCACACCACTCCCACGGCGCTACACTACTGCCCACGCCACTCCTACAGCGCTACACCACAGCCCACATAACTCCCACAGCACTACACCACTGCCCACACCACTCCCACAGCCTTACACCACTGCCCACACCACTCCCACAGCAGTACACCACTGCCCACACCACTCCCACAGCACTACACCACTGCCCAAACCACTCCCAAAGTATTACACCACTGCCCAAAACAACCCCGCAGCGCTACACCACTGCCCACAACACTCCCACAGCACTACACCACTGCGCATACCACTCCCACAGCAGTACACCACTGCCCACACCACTCCCACAGCGTTACACCACTGCCCACGCCACTCCCACATCACATCACCGCTGACCACACCACTCCCAATGCACTACCCCACTGCCCAAACCACTCCCACAGTGCGACACCACTGCCCACACGACACCCACAGCTCTACACCACTGACCACACCACTCCCACAGCGCTATACCACTGCCCACACGACTCCCACAGCGCTACACCACTGCCCACTCCCCTCCCACAGCGCTTCACCACTGCCCAAAACATTCCCACTTCGCTACACAACTGCCCACACCACACCCACAGCGCTACACAAGTGCCCACACCCCTCCTACAGCGTTACACCACTGCCCACACCACTCCCCCAGCGCAACACCACTGCCCGCACCATACCACAGCTCTCCACCACTGCCCAAACCATTCCCACTTCGATACACCACTGCCCACACCACTCCCACAGCGCTACACCACTGTACACGCCACTCCCAAAGCGCTACACCACTGCCAACACCACTCCCACAGCTCTACACCACTGCCCACACAACTCCCACAGCACTACACCACTGCCCACACCACTCCGACAGGACTACCCCACTGCCGACCCCACTCCCACAGTGTTACACCGCTGCCCACACCACTCCAACAGCGTTACACCACTGCCCACACCACTCCCACAGCGCTACACCACTGCCCACACCACTCCCACAGCGTTACACCACTGCCCAAAACATTCCCACTTCACTACAAAACTGCCCACACCACTCCCACAGCGCTACACAAGTGCCCACACCCCTCCCACAGCGTTACACCACTGCCCACACCAAACCACAGCTCTTCACCACTGCCCAAACCATTCCCACTTCGCTACACCGCTGCCCAGACCACTCCCACAGCGCTACACCACTGCCCACACCACTCCCACAGCGCTACAACACAACCCACAACAACCCCGCAGCGCTACACCAGTGCCCACTCCACTCCCACAGCACTACACCACTGCCCACACAACTCCCATAGCGCTACACCACTGCCCAAAACACTCCCACAGCGCTACACCACTGCCCACACAACTACCACAGCCTTACACCACTGCCCACACCACTCCCACAGCACTACACCACTGCGCACACCACTCCCACAGCAGTACACCGCTGACCACACCACTCCCACTGCACTACCCCACTGCCCAAACCACTCCCACAGCGCTACACCACTGCCCACACGACACCCACAGCTCTACACCACTGACCACACCACTCCCACAGCGCTATACCACTGCCCACACGACACCCACAGCTCTACACCACTGCCCACTCCCCTCCCACAGCGCTTCACCACTGCCCAAAACATTCCCACTTCGCTACACAACTGCCCACACCCCTCCTACAGCGTTACACCACTGCCCACACCACTCCCCCAGCGCAACACCACTGCCCACACCATACCACAGCTCTCCACCACTGCCCAAACCATTCCCACTTCGATACACCACTGCCCACACCACTCCCACAGCGCCACACCACTGTACACGCCACTCCCACAGCGCTACACCACTGCCCACACCACTCCGACAGCACTACCCCACTGCCCACCCCACTCCCACAGCGCTACACCAATGCACACACGACTCCCACAGCACTACACCACTGCCCACACCACTCCCACAGCGCTACATCACTGCCCACACCATTCCCACTTCGCTACACCACTGCCCACACATTCCCACAGCACTACACCACTGCCCACACCACTCCCACAGCACTACACCACTGCCCACACCACACCCACAGCGCTACACCACAACCCACACCACTCCCACAGCACTACACCACTGCCCACACCACTTCCACAGCGCTACACCACTGCCCACACCACTCCCACAGGGCTACACCACTGCCCACACCACTCCCACAGGGCTACACCACTGCCCACACCACTCCCACAGCACTACACCACTGACCACACCACTCCCACAGCGCTACAACACTGCCCATACCACTCCCACAGCGCTACACCACTGCACACACCACTCCAACAGCGCTACACCACTGCCAACACCACTCCCACAGCGCTACACCACAACCCACACCTCTCCCACAGCGTTACACCACTGCACACACCAGTCCCACAGCACTACACCTCTGCCCAAACCATTCCCACTTCGCTACACCACTGCCCACAACTTCCCAAAGCGCTACACCACTGCCCACACCACTCCCACAGCGCTATCCCGCTGCCCACACCACTCCCGCAGCGTTACACGACTGCCCACACCACTCCCACAGCACTACACCACTGCCCGCACCTCTCCCACAGCGCTGCACCACTGCCCACACTTCTCCCACAGCGCTACACCACTGCACACACCACTCCCAAAGCGCTACACCATTGCCCACACCACTCCCTCAGCGCTATACCACTGCCCACACCACTCCCACAGCACTACCCCACTGCCCAAACCACTCCCACAGCACTACACCACTGCCCACACCACTCCCACAGCGTTACACCACTGCCCACACCAAACCACAGCTCTTCACCACTGCCCAAACCATTCCCACTTCGCTACACCGCTGCCCAGACCACTCCCACAGCGCTACACCACTGCCCACACCACTCCCACAGCACTACACCACTGCCCACACCACTCCCAAAGAATTACACCAGTGCCCACAACAACCCCGCAGCGCTACACCAGTGCCCACTCCACTCCCACAGCACTACACCACTGCCCACAACACTCCCACAGCACTACACCACTGCCCACAACACTCCCACAGCACTACACCACTGCCCACACCACTCCCAAAGTATTACACCAGTGCCCACAACAACCCCGCAGCGCTACACCAGTGCCCACTCCACTCCCACAGCACTACACCACTGCCCACAACACTCCCACAGCACTACACCAATGCCCACAACACTCCCACAGCACTACACCACTGCGCACACCTCTCCCACAGCAGTACACCACTGCCCACACAACTACCACAGCGCTACACTACAACGCCCACCACTCCCACAGCAGCACACCAATGCCCACACCACTCCCACAGCCTTACACCACTGCCCACACCACTCCCACAGCGCTACACCACTGCCCACACCACTCCCACGGCGCTACACTACTGCCCACGCCACTCCTACAGCGCTACACCACAGCCCACATAACTCCCACAGCACTACACCACTGCCCACACCACTCCCACAGCCTTACACCACTGCCCACACCACTCCCACAGCAGTACACCACTGCCCACACCACTCCCACAGCACTACACCACTGCCCAAACCACTCCCAAAGTATTACACCACTGCCCAAAACAACCCCGCAGCGCTACACCACTGCCCACAACACTCCCACAGCACTACACCACTGCGCACACCACTCCCACAGCAGTACACCACTGCCCACACCACTCCCACAGCGTTACACCACTGCCCACGCCACTCCCACATCACATCACCGCTGACCACACCACTCCCACTGCACTACCCCACTGCCCAAACCACTCCCACAGTGCTACACCACTGCCCACACGACACCCACAGCTCTACACCACTGACCACACCACTCCCACAGCGCTATACCACTGCCCACACGACTCCCACAGCGCTACACCACTGCCCACTCCCCTCCCACAGCGCTTCACCACTGCCCAAAACATTCCCACTTCGCTACACAACTGCCCACACCACTCCCACAGCGCTACACAAGTGCCCACACCCCTCCTACAGCGTTACACCACTGCCCACACCACTCCCCCAGCGCAACACCACTGCCCGCACCATACCACAGCTCTCCACCACTGCCCAAACCATTCCCACTTCGATACACCACTGCCCACACCACTCCCACAGCGCTACACCACTGTACACGCCACTCCCAAAGCGCTACACCACTGCCAACACCACTCCCACAGCTCTACACCACTGCCCACACAACTCCCACAGCGCTACACCACTGTACACGCCACTCCCAAAGCGCTACACCACTGCCAACACCACTCCGACAGGACTACCCCACTGCCCACCCCACTCCCACAGTGTTACACCGCTGCCCACACCACTCCAACAGCGTTACACCACTGCCCACACCACTCCCACAGCGCTACACCACTGCCCACACCACTCCCACAGCGTTACACCACTGCCCAAAACATTCCCACTTCACTACAAAACTGCCCACACCACTCCCACAGCGCTACACAAGTGCCCACACCAAACCACAGCTCTTCACCACTGCCCAAACCATTCCCACTTCGCTACACCGCTGCCCAGACCACTCCCACAGCGCTACACCACTGCCCACACCACTCCCACAGCGCTACAACACAACCCACAACAACCCCGCAGCGCTACACCAGTGCCCACTCCACTCCCACAGCACTACACCACTGCCCACAACACTCCCACAGCGCTACACCACTGCCCACACAACTACCACAGCCTTACACCACTGCCCACACCACTCCCACAGCGCTACACCACAACCCACACCACTCCCATAGCGCTACACCACTGCCCACACCACTCCCACGGCGCTACACTACTGCCCACGCCACTCGCACAGCACTTCACCACTGCCCACAACACTCCCACAGCACTACACCACTGCGCACACCACTCCCACAGCAGTACACCGCTGACCACACCACTCCCACTGCACTACCCCACTGCCCAAACCACTCCCACAGCGCTACACCACTGCCCACACGACACCCACAGCTCTACACCACTGACCACACCACTCCCACAGCGCTATACCACTGCCCACACGACACCCACAGCTCTACACCACTGCCCACTCCCCTCCCACAGCGCTTCACCACTGCCCAAAACATTCCCACTTCGCTACACAACTGCCCACACCCCTCCTACAGCGTTACACCACTGCCCACACCACTCCCCCAGCGCAACACCACTGCCCACACCATACCACAGCTCTCCACCACTGCCCAAACCATTCCCACTTCGATACACCACTGCCCACACCACTCCCACAGCGCTACACCACTGCCCACACCACTCCGACAGCACTACCCCACTGCCCACCCCACTCCCACAGCGCTACACCAATGCACACACGACTCCCACAGCGCTACATCACTGCCCACACCATTCCCACTTCGCTACACCACTGCCCAGACATTCCCACAGCACTACACCACTGCCCACACCACTCCCACAGCCTTACACCACTGCCCACACCACTCCCACAGCGCTACACCACTGCCCACACCACACCCACAGCGCTACACCACAACCCACACCACTCCCACAGCACTACACCACTGCACACACCACTCCCACAGCGCTGCACCACTGCCCACAACACTCCCACAACGCTACTCCACAACACACATAACTCCCACATCACTACACCACAACCCACACCACTCCCACAGCGCTACACCACTGCCCACACCACTTCCACAGCGCTACACCACTGCCCACACCACTCCCACAGGGCTACACCACTGCCCACACCACTCCCACAGGGCTACACCACTGCCCACACCACTCCCACAGCACTACACCACTGCCCACACCACTCCCACAGCGCTACAACACTGCCCATACCACTCCCACAGCGCTACACCACTGCACACACCACTCCAACAGCGCTACACCACTGCCAACACCACTCCCACAGCGCTACACCACAACCCACACCTCTCCCACAGCGCTACACCACCGTCTACACCACTCCCACAGCGCTACACCACTGCCCACATCACTGCCACAGCACTACACCACTGCCCACACCACTCCCACAGCACTACACCACTGCCCACACCACACACACAGCGCTACTCCACTGTCCACACCACTCCCACAGCGCTACACCACTGCCCACACCAATCCCACAGCACTACACCACTGCCCACACCACACACACAGCGCTACACCACTGCCCACACCACTCCCACAGCGCTACACCAGTGCCCACAGCACTCCCACAGCTATACACCACTGCCCACACCACACCAACTGCACTACACTAATGCCCACACCACACCCACAGCGCTACACCACTGCCCATACCACTCCTACAGAGATACACTACTGCCCACACCACACCCACAGCAGTACACCACTGCCGACACCACTCCCACAGCGCTACACCACTGCCCATACCACTCCCTCAGCGCTACACCACTGCCTACACCACACCGTCCTCGCTACACCACTGCCCACACCACTCCCGCAGCACTACACCACTGCCCACACCACTCCCTCAGCTCTACACAACTGCCAACACCACTCCTACAGCACTACACCACTGCCAACACGACTTCCACAGCGCCACACAACTGCCCACACCACTCCAGCAGCACTGAGGATGTGCTGCAATATTAGAGTGTCAGTAATTGAGGTTGTGCTGCACTATTGGAGGGTCAGTAATTGAGGTCGTGCTGCACTATTGGAGGGTCAGTAATTGAGGGTGTGCTGCACTATTGGAGTGTCAGTAATTGAGGGTGTGCTGCACTATTGGAGTGTCAGTAATTGAGGGTGTGCTGCAATATTGGAGTGTCAGTAATTGAGGGTGTGCTGCACTATTGGAGGGTCAGTAATTGAGGGTGTGCTGCACTATTGGAGTGTCAGTAATTGAGGGTGTGCTGCACTATTGGAGTGTCAGTAATTGAGGGTGTGCTGCACTATTGGAGGGTCAGTAATTGAGGGTGTGCTGCACTATTGGAGTGTCAGTAATTGAGGGTGTGCTGCACTTTTGGGGTGTCAGTAATTGAGGGTGTGCTGCACTATTGGGGTTCAGTATTTGAGGGTTTGCTGCACTATTGGAGTGTCAGTAAATTAGGGTTTGCTGCACTATTGGAGTGTCAGTAATTGAGGGTGTGCTGCACTATTGGAGTGTCAGTAATTGAGGGTGTGCTGCACTTTTGGGGTGTCAGTAATTGAGGGTGTGCTGCACTATTAGAGGATCAGTAATTGAGGATGTGCTGCACTATTGGGGTGTTAAAGGGACAGAGAGTGAGATCAGGGGGAGGTTCAAGGAACAGAGAGTGAGACCACGGGGAGGTTAAAGGGAAAGAGAGTGAGTTCACGGCAAGGTTAAAGGGTCAGAGAGTGAGATCACGGGGATGTTAAAGGGACAGAGAGTGAGACCACGGGGAGGTTAGGGGATAGAGTGAGATCAAGGGGAGGTTAAAGGGACAGAGATTGAGATCACGGGGAGGTTAAAGGTACAGAGAGTGAGATCAAGGGGAGGATAAAGGGACAGAGTGAGATCACGTGGAGGTTAAAGGGGCAGAGAGTGAAATCACGGTGAGTTTAAAGGGCCAGAGAGTGATCACGAGGATGTTAAAAGGACAGAGAGTGAGATCACGGGGAGGTTGAAGGGACAGAGAGTGAGATCACGGGGAGGTTAAAAGGACAGAGAGTGAGATCACGAGGAGGTTAAGGGGACAGAGAGTGAGATCACGGGGAGGTTAAAGGGAGAGAAGGGGAGATCATGGGGAGGATAAAGGGACAGAGAGTGAGATCACGGGGATGTTAGAGGGACAGAGAGTGAGATCACGGGGATGTTAAAGGGACAGAGAGTGATCACGGGGAGGTTAAAGGGACAGAGAGTGAGATCCCGGGGAGGTTAAAGTGACAGAGAGTGAGTTCACGGTGAGTTTAAAGGGACAGAGAGTGAGATCACGGGGAGGTTAAAGGGACAGAGAGTGAGATCACGTGGAGGTTAAAGGGACAGAGAGTGAGATCACGTGGAGGTTAAAGGGACAGAGAGTGAGATCACAGGGAGGTTAAAGGGACAGAGAGTGATTTCACCGGGTGGTTCAAGGGACAGAGAGTGAGATCACAGGCTGGTTAAAGGGACAGTGAGTGAGATCACAGGGAGGTTAAAGGGACAGAGAGTGAGATCACGGGGCGGTTAAAGACCAGAGACTGAGATCACAGGGAGGTTAAAGAGACAGAGAGAGAGATCACGGGAAGGTTAAAGGGACAGAGAGTGAGATGACGGGAAGGTTAAAGGGACAGAGATTGAGAACACTGGGAGCTTTAAGGGGCAGAGAGTGAGATCACGGGGCAGAGAAATGGACAGAGACTGAGATCACGGGGATGTTAAGGGGACAGAGAGTGAGATCACTGGGAGTTTAAAGGGAAAGAGAGTGAGATCAAGGGGACGTTTTAGGTACTGAGAGTGAGATCACGGGGAGGTTAACGGGACAGAGAGTGAGCTCATGGGGAGGTTAAAGGGACAGTGAGTGAGATCACGGGGAGGTTAAAGGGACAGAGTGTGAGATCACGGGGAGGATAAAGGGAAAGAGATTTAGATCACGGGATGGTTAAAGGGACAGAGAGTGAGATCACGAGGAATTTAAAGTGGCAGAGAGTGAGATCACGGTGAGGTTAAAGGGACAGAGAGTGATCACGAGGAGGTTAAAAGGACAGAGAGTGAGATCACGGGGAGGTTAAAGGGACAGAGTGTGAGACCACGGGGAGGTTAAAGGGGCTGAGAATGAGATCACGGGGAGGTTAAAGGGACAGAGAGTGAGATCACGGGGACGTTAAAGGGACAGTAAGTGAGATCACGGGGAGTTTAAAGGGACAGAGAGTGAGATCACGGGGAGGTTAATGGGACAGAGAGTGAGATCACGGGGACGTTAAAGGGGCTGTAAGTGAGATCACGGGGAGGTTAAAGGGACAAAGTGTGAGATCACAGAGAGGTTAAAGGGACAGAGAGTGATTTCACGGGTAGGTTAAAGGGACTGATATTGTGATCACGGGGAGGTTAAAGGGCCAGAGATTGAGATCACTGGGAGGTTAAAGGGACAGAGAGTGAGATCACGGTGACGTTAAAGGGACAGAGAGACAGATTACAGGGATGTTAAACGAACACAGAGTGAGATCACGGGGAGGTTAATGGGACAGAGAGTGAGATCACGGGGAGTTTAAAGGGACAGAGAGTGAGATCACGGTGACGTTAAAGGGACAGAGAGACAGATTACAGGGATGTTAAACGAACACAGAGTGAGATCACGGGGAGGTTAGCGGGACTGTGAGTGAGATCACGCGGAGTTTAAAGGGACAGAGTGTGAGATCACGGGCCGGTTAAATGGACAGATCGTGAGATCACGAGGATGTTAAAGGGACAGAGAGTGAGATCACGGGGAGGTTAATGGGACAGTGAGTGAGATCACGAGGAGTTTAAAGGGATAGAGAATGAGATCACGTGGATGATAATGTGAATGAGAGTGAGATCACGAGGAGGTTAATGGGACAGAGATTGAGAACACTGTGAGATCAGGTACAGTGAAAGGGACAGAGATTGAGTTCTCGGGGAGGGTAACGGGACTGTGAGTGAGATCACGGGGATGTTAAAGGGACAGAGAGTGAGATCACGGGGAGTTTAAAGGGACAGAGAGTGAGATCACGGGGAGGTTAAAGGGACAGAGAGTGAGATCACGTGGAGGTTAACGGGACAGAGAGTGAGATCACGGGGAGGGTAAAGGGACAGAGAGTGAGATCAAGGGGATGTTAGAGGGACAGAGACTGAGAGCACGGGGATGTGAAAGGGACAGAGAGTGATCAAGGGGAGGTTACAGTGACAGAGAGTGAGATCACGGGGAGGTTAACGGGACAGAGAGTGAGATCACGGGGAGGTTAGATGGACAGAGAGTGAGATCACGGGGAGCTTAAAGGGATAGAGGGATATCAAGAGGAGGTTAATGTGACAGAGAGTGAGATCACGGGGATTTTAAAGGGACAGAGAGTGAGATCACGGGGCGGTTAAAGGGCCAGAGACTGAGATCACGGGTAGGTTAAAGAGCCAGAGCGTGAAATCACGTGGAGGTTAAAGGGACAGAAAGAGAGATCACGGGGATGTTAAAGGGACAGTGAGTGGCATTACGGGGAGGTTAAACGTAAGCAGAGTGAGATCGCGGGGAGGGTAACGGGACTGTGAGTGTGAGATCACGGAGACGATAAAGGGACAGAGAGTTAGATCACGGGATGGTTAAAGGGATAGATAGTGAGATCACGAGGATGTTAAAGGGGCAGAGAGTGAGATCACGGGGAAGTTAAAGTGACAGAAAGTGATCACGAGGAGGTTAAAGGGACAGAGAGTGAGATCACGGGGAGGTTAAAGGGACAGAGAGTGAGACCACGGGGAGGTTAAAGGGGCAGAGAATGAGATCACAGGGAGGTTAAAGGGACAGAGAGTGAGATTACGAGGAGGTTAAGGGGACAGAGAGTGAGATGACGGGGAGATTAAAGGGACAGAGAGTGAGATCACGGGGAGGTTAAAGGGACAGAAGGTGAGATCATGGGGAGGTTAAAGGTACAGAGAGTGATCACGGGGAGATTAAAGTGACAGAGAGGGAGATCACGGTGACGTTAAAGGGACAGTAAGTGAGATCACGGGGAGGTTAAAGGGACCGAGTGAATATCACGGGTAGGTTAAAGGGACAGAGTATGAGATCACGGGGAGGATAAAGGAACAGAGAGTGAGATTACGGGGAGGTTAAAGAGACAGAGAGTGAGTTTTCAGGGAGGTTAAAGGGACAGAGAGTGAGTTCTCGGGGAGGTTAAAGTGACAGAGAGTGAGATCACGGGGAGATTAAAGGGACAGAGTGTGAGATCACGGGGAGGTTAAAGGGACAGAGAGAGAGTTCTCGGGGAGATTAAAGGGACGGAGAGTGAGATCACGGGGAGTTTAAAGGGACAGAGTGTGAGATCACGGGGCGGTTAAATGGACAGATAGTGAGATCACGGGGATGTTAAAGGGACAGAGAGTGTGATCACGGGGAGGTTAAAGGGACAGAGATTGAGATCAAGGGATGGTTAAAGAAACAGAGTGTGATCACGGGGAGGTTAAAGGGACAGAGAGTGAGATCACGGGGAGGTTAAAGGGACATAGAGTGATATCACAGGGAGGTTAAAGGGACAGAGAGTGAGATCACGGACAGTCTAAAGGGACAGAGAGTGAGATCACGAGGAGGTTAAAGGGACCGAGACTGAGATCACGGGGAGTTTAAACGGACAGAGAGTGACTACGCGGAGATTAAAGGGACAGAGACTGAGATCACGGGGAGGTTATGGGAAAGAGAGAGAGATCACGGGGATTTTAAAGAGGCAGAGAGTGAGAATACTGGGAGGTTAAAGGGACAGAGAGTGAGATAACGGTGAGGTGAAAGGAACACAGAGGGAGATCACGGGGAGGTTAAAGGGACAGAGAGTGAGATCACGGGGAGAGTAAAGGGACAGAGAGTGAGATCACGGGGAGGTTAAAGAGACAGAGAGTGAGATCACGGGGAAGTTAAAGGGACAGACAGTGAGATCAGTGGGAGGTTAATGGGAATGAGAGTGAGTTCAATGGGAGGTTAAAGGGGCAGAGATTGAGTTCACTGGGAGGTTAAATGGGCAGAGATTGATATCACGGGGTGGTTAAAGGGACAAAGTGAGAGATCACGGGGAGTTTAAAGAAGCAGAGATTGAATTCACTGGGAGGTTAAAGGGGCAGAGATTGAGATCACGGGGAGGTTAAAGGGACAAAGTGAGAGATTATGGGAAGGTTAAAGGGACAGAGAGTGAGATCACGGGGAGGTTAAAGCGACAGAGCGTGAGATCACGGGGAGGTTAAAGGTACAGAGAGTGATCATGAGGAGGTTAAAGGGGCAGAGTGTGAGATCACGGGGAGGTTAATGGGACATAGAGAGAGATCACGGGGTGGTTAAAGACGCAGAGATTGAGAAAACGGGGAGGTTAAACGAACAGAGAGTTAGATCACAGGAAGGTTAAAGGGACAGAGAGTGAGAGCACGAGGAGGTTAAAGGGACAGAGAGTGAGATCACAGTAAGGTTAAAGGGACAGAGAGTGAGATCAGGGAAAGGTTAATGGGACAGAGAGTGAGACCACGGGGATGTTAAAGGGACAGAGAGTGAGATCACGGGAAGGTTAAAGGGACAGAGAGTGAGTTAACGGGGAGTTTAAATGGGCAGGGAGTGTGATCACGGGGAGGTTAATGGGACAATGTTGGAGATCACGGGGAGTTTAAAGGGACAGAGAGTGAGATCAAGGGAGGTTAAAGAGAGAGAGAGATCACGGGGAGGTTAAAGGGACAGAGAGTGAGATCACGGGGAGGTTAAAGGGACAGAGAGTGAGATCACGGGGAGGTTAAAGGGTCAGAGTGAGAGATCACGGGGTGTTTAAAGTGACAGAGAGTGAGATCAGTGGTAGGTTAAAGAGACAGAGAGTGAGATCACGGGGAGATAAAGAGACAGAGAGTGAGATCACGGGCAGGTTAAAGGGACAGACAGTGAGATCAGTGGGAGGTTAATAGGAAAGAGAGTGAGATCACGGGGAGGTTAAAGGGACAGAGAGACATCAAGGGGAGGTTAAAGGGACAGAGAGTGAGATCACTGGGAGGTTAAAGGGGCAGAGATTGAGTCCACGGGGAGGTTAAAGGGGCAGAGATTGAGATCACGGGGAGGTTAAAGGGACAAAGTGAGAGATCACGGGGAGTTTAAAGAAGCAGAGATTGAGTTCACTGGGAGGTTAATGGTACAGAGAGTGATCACGAGGAGGTTAAAGGGACAGAGAGTGAGATCACGTGGAGGTTAAAGGGACAGAGCGTGAGATCACGGGGAGGTTAAAGGTACAGAGAGTGATCACGAGGAGGTTAAAGGGGCGGAGAGTGACATCACGGGGAGGTTAACGGGACAGAGATTGAGATCACGGGGAAGTTAAAGGGAGAGAGAGTGAGGTCACGGGTAGGTTAAAGGGACATAGAGTGAGATCACGGGGAGGTTAAAGGGACAGAGAGAGCGATCATGGGAGGTTAAAAGAGAGAGAGAGATCACGGGGAGTTTAAAGGGACAGAGAGTGAGATCACGGTGAGTTTAAAGGGACAGAGAGTGAGATCACGGGAAGGTTAAAGGGACAGAGAGACATCAAGGGGAGGTTAAAGGGACATAGTGTGAGATCACTGGGAGGTTAAAGTGGCAGAGATTGAGATCACAGGGAGGTTAAAGGGGCAGAGATTGAGATCACAGGGAGGTTAAAGGGACAAAGTGAGAGATCACGGGGAGTTTAAAGGTTTAGAGAGTGAGATCAAGGGGAGGTTAAAGGTACAGAGAGTGATTACGAGGAGGTTAAAGGGACAGAGAGTGAGACCACGGGGAGGTTAAAGGGACAGAGAGCGAGATCACGGGGAGGTTAAAGGGACAGAGAGTGATTACACAGGGAGGTTAAAGGGACAGTGAGTGAGATCACGGGGAGGTTAAAGGGACATAGAGTGACATCACGGGGAGGTTAAAGGGACAGAGAGTGAGATCACGGACAGGCTAAAGGGACAGAGAGTGAGATCACGAAGAGGTTAAAGGGACAGAGCCTGAGATCACGGGGAGGTTAAATGTATAGAGAGTGATTACAAGGAGATTAAAGGGACAGAGAGTGAGATCACGGGAGGTAATAGAGAGAGAGAGTGAGATCACGGGGAGGTTAAATGGACAGAGAGTGAGATCACGGGGTGTTTAAAGTGACAGAGTGAGATATCACGGGGTATTTAAAGTGACAGAGAGTGAGATCAGGGGTAGGTTAAAGGGACAGAGAGTGAGATCACGGGGAGGTTATGGGACAGAGAGAGAGATCACGGGGAGTTTAAAGAGGCAGAGAGTGAGAATACTGGGAGGTTAAAGGGACAGAGAGTGAGATCACGGAGAGGTTAAAGGGACAGAGAGTGAGATTAAGGGGAGGGTAAACGGACAGAGAGTGAGATCACGGGAACGATTAAGGGTCAGAGGGTGAGATCACGGGGAGGTTAACGGGACAGAGTGTGAGATCATGACGAGGTTAAAGAGACAGAAAGTGAGATCACGGGGAGTTTAAATGGCCCGGGAGTGAGCATACTGGGAGGTTAAAGGGACAGAGAGTGAGATCACTGGGAAGTTAAAGGGACAGAGAGTGAGAGCACGGGGAGGTTAAAGGGACAAGGATTGAGATCACGGGGAGGTTAATGGGACAAAGTGAGAGATCATGGGGAGTTTAATGGGACAGAGAGTGAGATCACGGTAGGTTAAAGAGAGAGAGAGATCACGGGGATGTTAAAGGGACAGAGAGTGAGATCACGGGTAGGTTAAAGGGACAGAGAGTGAGATCGTGGGCAGGTTAAAGGGACAGAGAGTGAGATCAGGGGCAGTTTAACGTGACGGTGAGTGAGATCAGGGGGAGGTTAAAGGGACAGAGATTGAGATCACGGAGAGTTTAAAGGGACAGAGAATGAGATCACGTGGATGTTAAAGGGACAGAGATTGAGATCACGGGGAGGTTAAAAGGACAGTGAGTGAGATTACGGGGAGGTTAATGGGACAGTGAGTGATCACGAGGAGGTTAAAGGGACAGAGAGAGAGATCAAAGGGAGTTTAAAGGGGTAGAGAGTGAGAATACTGGGAGGTTAAAGGGGCAGAGAGTGAAATCACGGAGGGGTTAAAGGAACAGAGAGTGAGATCACGGGTATGTTAAAGAGACAGAGAATGATATCACGGGGAGGTTAAAGGGACAGAGAGTGAGATCATGGGGAGGTTAAATGGACAGAGATTGGGATCACCGGGAGGCTAAAGGGACAGTTGGTGAGATCACGGGAAGTTTAAAGGGACAGAGAGTGAGAGCACGGGTAGGTTATAGGGGCAGAGAGTTAGAGCACGGGGAGGTTACAGGGACAGAGAGTGAGATGATGGGGAGGTTAAAGGGACAGAGAGTGAGAACACGGGGAGGCTAAAGGGACAGAGAGTGAGATCACAGTAAGTTTAAAGGAACAGAGAGTGAGATCACGGGTATGTTAAAGAGACAGAGAATTATATCACGTTGAGGTTAATGGGACAGAGAGTGAGATCATGGGGAGGTTAAATGGACAGAGATTGGGATCACGGGGAGGCTAAAGGGACAGTGGGTGAGATCACAGGAAGTTTAAAGGGACAGAGAGTGAGAGCACGGGGAGGTTATAGGGGCAGAGAGTGAGATGATGGGGAGGTTAAAGGGACAGAGAGTGAGAACACGTAGAGGCTAAAGGGACAGAGAGTGAGATCACAGTAAGGTTAAAGGGACAGAGAGTGAGATCATGGGGCGGTTAAATGGACAGAGATGGGGCTCACGGGGAGGCTAAAGGGACAGTGAGTGAGATCACGGGAAGTTTAAAGGGATAGAGAGTGAGAGCACGGGGAGGTTAAAGGGACAGAGAGTGAGATCATAGGGCGGTTAAAGGGACAGAGAGTGAGATCACAGGAAGGTTAAAGGTACAGAGACTGAGATCATGGGGCGGTAAAAGGGACAGAGAGTGAGATCACAGGAAGGTTAAAGGGACGGAGAGTGAGAGCACGAGGAGGTTAAAGGGACAGAGAGTGAGAACATGGGGAGGCTAAAGGGAGAGGGTGTGAGATCACAGTAAGGTTAAAGGGACAGAGAGTGAAATCAGGGGGAGGTTAAAGAGACAGAGAGTGAGATCACGGGGAGATTAGAGGGACAGACAGTGAGATAATTGGGAGGTTAATGGGAAAGAGAGTGAGATCACGGGGAGGTTAAAGGGACAGAGAGACATCAAGCGGAGGTTAGAGGGACAGCGAGTGAGATCACTGGGAGGTTAAAGGGGCAGAGATTGAGTTCACTGGGAGGTTAAAGGGGCAGAGATTGAGATCACGGGGAGGTTAAAGGGACAGACATTGAGATCACAGGGAGATTAAAAGGACAGAGAGTTAGGTTACGGGGAGGTTAATGGGACGGAGAGTGAGATCACGGGAGGGTTAAAGGGACAGAGGGTGAGATCACGGGGAGGTAAAAGGGACAGAGATTGAGATCACGGGATGGTTAAAGGGACAGAGATTGATATCACGGGGAGGTTAGATGGACAGAGAGTGTTTATGAGGAGATTAAAGGGACAGAGACTGAGATCACGGGGTGGTTAATGAGACATAGAGGGAGATCACGGGGAGTTTAAAGACGCAGAGATTGAGATCACGGGGAGGTTAAAGGGACAGAGAGTTAGATCACAGGAATGTTAAAGGGACAGAGAGTGAGAGCACGAGGAGGTTAAAGGGACAGAGAGTGAGATCACAGTAAGGTTAAAGGGACAGAGAGTGAGATCAGGGGGAGGTTAATGGGACAGAGAGTGAGACCACGGGGATGTTAAAGGGTCAGAGAATGAGATCACGGGGAGGTTAAAGGGAGAGAGAGTGAATCCCGGGGAGCTTAAATGGCAGGGAAAGTGATCACTGGGAGGTTAATGGGACAAAGTTGGAGACCACGGGGAGTTTAAAGGGACAGAGAGTGAGCTCACGGGAGGTTAAAGAGAGAGAGAGATCACGGGGAGGTTAAAGGGACAGAGAGTGAGATTACGGGGAGGTAAAAGGGACAGAGATTGAGATCACGGGATGGTTAAAGGGACAGAGATTGAGATCACGGGGAGTTTAGATGGACAGAGAGTGTTTACGAGGAGATTAAAGGGACAGAGACTGAGATCACGGGGTGGTTAATGGGACATAGAGGGAGATCATGGGGAGTTTAAAGACGCAGAGATTGAGATCACGGGGAGGTTAAAGGGACATAGAGTGACATCACGGGGAGGTTAAAGGGACAGAGATTGAGATCAAGGGATGGTTAAAGGGACAGAGTGTGATCAAGGGGAGGTTAAAGGTACAGAGAGTGAGGTCACGGGGAGGTTAAAGGGACATAGAGTGAGATCACGGGGAGGTTAAATGAACAGAGAGTGAGATTACGGGGAGGTTAAAGGGACAGAGATTGAGATCAAGCGATGGTTAAAGGGACAGAATGTGATCACGGGAAGGTTAAAGGGACAGAGAGTGAGGTCACGGGGAGGTTAAAGGGGCAGAGAGTGAGATTACGGGGAGGTTAAAGGGACAGAGATTGAGATCAAGGGATGGTTAAAGGGACAGGGAGTGTGATCATGGGGAGGTTAAAGGGACAGAGAGTGAGGTCACGGGGAGGTTAAAGGGACATAGAGTGACATCACGGGGAGGTTAAAGGGACAGAGAGTGAGATCACGGAGAGGCTAAAGGGACAGAGAGTGAGATCACGGGGAGGTTCAAGGTACAGAGAGTGATCACGGGGACGTTAAAGGGACAGAGTGTGAGATCAGGGGGAGGTTAAAGAGACAGAGAGTGAGATCACGGTAGTAGAATAAAGGGACAGAGATTGATCAAGAGGAGATTAAAGGGGCAGAGATTGAGTTCACTGGGAGGTTAAAGGGACAGAGAGTGAGATTACGGGGAGGTTAAAGGGACAGAGATTGAGATCAAGGGATGGTTAAAGAAACAGAGTGTGATCACGGGGAGGTTAAAGGGACAGAGAGTGAGATCACGGGGAGGTTAAAGGGACATAGAGTGATATCACGGGGAGGTTAAAGGGCCAGAGAGTGAGATCACGGACAGGCTAAAGGGACAGAGAGAGAGATCACGAGGAGGTTAAAGGAACAGAGACTGAGATCACGGGGAGGTTAAAGGGACAGAGAGTGAGATAACGGTGAGGTTAAAGGAACAGAGAGGGAGATCACGGGGAGGTTAAAGGGACAGAGAGTGAGATCACGGGGAGAGTAAAGGGACAGAGAGTGAGATCACGGGGCGTTAAATGGGCAGGGAGTGTGATCATGGGGAGGTTAATGGGACAAAGTTGGAGATCATGGGGAATTTAAAGGGACAGAGAGTGAGATCACGGGAGGTTAAAGAGAGAGAGAGATAACGGAGAGGTTAAAGGGACAGAGAGTGAGATCACAGGGAGGTTAAAGGGACAGAGAGTGAGATCACAGGGCGTTTAAAGTGACAGAGTGAGATATCACGGGGTATTTAAAGGGACAGAGAGTGAGATCATGGGGAGGTTAAAGAGACAGAGAGTGAGATCACGGGGAGGTTAAAGGGACAGACAGTGAGATCAGTGGGAGGTTAATGGGAATGACAGTGAGTTCAATGGGAGGTTAAAGGGGCAGAGATTGAGTTCACTGGGATGTTAAAGGGGCAGAGATTGATATCACGGGAAGGTTAAAGGGACAAAGTGAGAGATCACGGGGAGTTTAAAGAAGCAGAGATTGAGTTCACTGGGAGGTTAAAGGGACAGAGAGTGAGATCACGGGGAGGTTAAAGCGACAGAGCGTGAGATCACGGGGAGGTTAAAGGTACAGAGAGTGATCATGAGGAGGTTAAAGGGGCAGAGTGTGAGATCACGGGGAGGTTAATGGGACATAGAGAGAGATCACGGGGAGGTGAAAGATGCAGAGATTGAGAAAACGGGGAGGTTAAAGGAACAGAGAGTTAGATCACAGGAAGGTTAAAGGGACAGAGAGTGAGAGCACGAGGAGGTTAAAGGGACAGAGAGTGAGATCACAGTAAGGTTAAAGGGATAGAGAGTGAGATCAGGCAAAGGTTAATGGGACAGAGAGTGAGACCACGGGGATGTTAAAGGGACAGAGAGTGAGATCACGGGAAGGTTAAAGGGACAGAGAGTGAGTTAACGGGGAGATTAAATGGGCAGGGAGTGTGATCACGGGGAGGTTAATGGGACAATGTTGGAGATCACGGGGAGTTTAAAGGGACAGAGAGTGAGATCAAGGGAGGTTAAAGAGAGAGAGAGATCACGGGGAGGTTAAAGGGACAATGTTGGAGATCACGGGGAGTTTAAAGGGACAGAGAGTGAGATCACGGGGAGGTTAAAGGGACAGAGAGTGAGATCACGGGGAGGTTAAATGGACAGAGAGTGAGATCACGGGGCGTTTAAAGTGACAGAATGAGAGATCACGGGGTGTTTAAAGTGACAGAGAGTGAGATCAGTGGTAGGTTAAAGAGACAGAGAGTGAGATCACGGGGAGATAAAGAGACAGAGAGTGAGATCACGGGCAGGTTAAAGGGACAGACAGTGAGATCAGTGGGAGGTTAATAGGTAAGTGAGTGAGATCACGGGGAGGTTAAAGGGACAGAGAGACATCAAGGGGAGGTTAATGGAACAGAGAGTGAGATCACTGGGAGGTTAAAGGGGCAGAGATTGAGTTCACTGGGAGGTTAAAGGGGCAGAGATTGAGATCACGGGGAGGTTAAAGGGACAAAGTGAGAGATCACGGGCAGTTTAAAGAAGCAGAGATTGAGTTCACTGGGAGGTTAAAGGTACAGAGAGTGATCACGAGGAGGTTAAAGGGACAGAGAGTGAGATGACGTGGAGGTTAAAGGGACAGAGATTGAGATCACTGGGAAGTTAAAGGGAGAGAGAGTGAGGTCACGGGTAGGTTAAAGGGACATAGAGTGAGATCACGGGGAGGTTAAAGGGACAGAGAGAGAGATCATGGGAGGTTAAAAGAGAGAGAGAGATCACGGGGAGTTTAAAGGGACAGAGAGTGAGATCACGGGGAGGTTAAAGGGACAGAGAGTGAGATCACTGGAAGGTTAAAGGGACAGAGAGACATCAAAGGGAGGTTAAAGGGACAGTGTGAGATCACTGGGAGGTTAAAGTGGCAGAGATTGAGATCACAGGGAGGTTAAAGGGACAAAGTGATAGATCACGGGGAGTTTAAAGGTTTAGAGAGTGAGATCAAGGGGTGGTTAAAGGTACAGAGAATGATCACGAGGAGGTTAAAGGGGCAGAGAGTGAGATCACGGGTAGGTTAAAGGGACAGAGCGTGCGATCATGGGAGATTAAAGGTACAGAGAGTGATTACGAGGAGGTTAAAGGGTCAGACAGCGAGACCATGGGGAGGTTAAAGGGACAGAGAGTCAGATCACGTGGAGATTAAAAGAACAGAGAGTGTGATCAATGGGAGTTTAAAGGGACAGAGAGCGAGACCACGGGGAGGTTAAAGGGACAGAGATTGAGATCACGGGGTGTTTAAAGGGAGAGAGAGTGAGATTACGGGGAGGTTAATAGGACAGAGAGTGGGTTCCCGGGAGGGTTAAAGGGCATGAGATTGAAATCACGGGGAGGTTAAAGGGAAAGTGAGTGAGATCACGGGGAGGTAAAAGGACAGAGAGTGTGATACAGGGAAGGTTAAAGGGACAGAGAGCGAGATCACGGGGAGGTTAAAGGGACAGAGAGTGAGTTTACGGGGAGTTTAAAGGGACAGAGATTGAGATCAAGGGATGGTAAAAGGGACAGAGTGTGATCACGGGGAGGTTAAAGGGACAGAGAGTGAGATCACGGGGAGGTTAAAGGGACAGAGAGTGAGATCACGGACAGGCTAAAGGGAAAGAGAGTGAGATCACAAGGAGGTTAAAGGGACAGAGACTGAGATCACGGGGAGGTTAAATGGACAGAGAGTGATTACGAGGAGATTAAAGGGACAGAGAGTGAGATAAAGGGGAGGTTATGGGAGAGAGAGAGAGATCACGGGGAGTTAAAAGAGGCAGAGAGTGAGAATACTGGGAGGTTAAAGGGACAGAGAGTGAGATCACGGAGAGGTTAAAGGAACAGAGACGGAGATCACGGGGAGGTTAAAGGGACAGAGAGTGAGATTAAGGGGAGGGTAAACGGACAGAGAGTGAGATCACGGGAACGATTAAGGGTCAGAGGGTGAGCTCATGGGGAGGTTAAAGGGACAGATATTGAGATCACGGGGAGGTTAAAGGGACAGAAAATGAGATCACGGGGAGTTTAAATGGGCCAGGAGTGAGCGTACTGGGAGGTTAAAGGGACAGAGAGTGAGATCACGGAGAGGTTAAAGGAACAGAGAGTGAGATGACTGTGATGTTAAAGGGACAGAGAGTGAGTTCACGGGAGGTTAAAGGGATAGAGAGTGAGATCAAAGGGATGTTAACGGGAATGAGATTGAGATCACGAGGAGGTTAAAGGGACAGAGAGTGAGATCACGGTGACGTTTAAGGGACATGGAGTGAGGTCACAGGGTGGTTAAAGGGACAGAGAGTGAGATCACTGGGAAGTTAAAGGGACAGAGAGTGAGAGCACGGGGAGGTTAAAGGGACAAGGATTGAGATCACGGGGAGGTTATTGGGACAAAGTGAGAGATCACGGGGAGTTTAAAGGGACAGAGAGTGAGATCACGGTAGATTAAAGTGAGAGAGAGATCACGGGGTTGTTAAAGGGACAGAGAGTGAGATCACGGGTAGGTTAAACGGACAGGGAGTGAGATCACGGGGAGGTTAAAGGGACAGAGAGTGAGATCGTGGGCAGGTTAAAGGGACAGAGAGTGAGATCAGGGGCAGTTTAATGGGACGGTGAGTGAGATCAGGGGGAGGTTAAAGGGACAGAGATTGATATCACGGGAGGTTAAAGGGACAGAGAGACATCAAGGGGCTGTTAAAGTGACAGAGAGTGAGATCACGGGGAGGTTAAGGGAACAGAGAGTCAGATCACGTGGAGGTTAAAGGGACAGAGATTGAGATCACGGGGAGGTTAAAAGGACAGTGAGTGAGATTACGGGGAGGTTAATGGGACAGTGAGTGATCACGAGGAGGTTAAACGGACAGAGAGAGAGATCAAAGGGAGTTTAAAGGGGCAGAGAGTGAGAATACTGGGAGTTTAAAGGGGCAGAGAGTGAAATCACGGAGGGTTAAAGGAACAGAGAGTGAGATCACGGGTATGTTAAAGAGTCAGAGAATGATATCACGGGGAGGTTAATGGGACAGAGAGTGAGATCATGGGGAGGTTAAATGGACAGAGTTTGGGATCACGGGGAGGCTAAAGGGACAGTGGGTGAGATCACGGGAAGTTTAAAGGGACAGAGAGTGAGAGCACGGGAAGGTAATAGGGGCAGAGAGTTAGAGCACGGGGAGGTTACAGGGACAGAGAGTGAGATGATGGGAAGGTTAAAGGGACAGAGAGTGAGATCACAGTAAGCTTAAAGGGACAGAGAGTGAGATAATGGGGCTGTAAAAGGGACAGAGAGTGAGATCACGGAAAGGTTAAAGGGACAGAGAGTGAGATCATGGGGAGGTTAAATGGACAGAGATGGGGATTACGGGGAGGCTAAAGGGAGAGGGAGTGAGAGCACGGGAAGGTTAAAGGGACATTGAGTGAGATCACGGGGAGGCTAAAGGGACAGAGAGTGAGATCATAGGGCGGTTAAAGGGACAGAGAGTGAGATCACAGGAAGGTTAAAGGTACAGAGAGTGAGAGCACGGGGAGTTTAATGGGACAGAGAGTGAGTTGATGGGGAGGTTAAAGGGACAGAGAGTGAGAACATGGGGAGGCTAAAGGGAGAGAGAGTGAGATCACGGGAAGGTTAAAGGGATGGAGAGTGAGCGCACGAGGAGGTTAAAGGGACCGAGAGTGAGATCACAGTAAGGTTAAAGGGACAGGGAGTGAGATCACGGGTAGGTTAATGGGACAAAGTGAGAGATCACGGGGAGTTTAAAGGGACAGAGAGTGAGATCACGGGAGGTTAAAGTGAGAAAGAGATCACGGGGAGGTTAAATGGACAGAGAGTGAGATCACGGGGCGATTAAAGTGACAGAGAGCGAGATCACGGGGTGTTTAAAGTGACAGTGAGTGAGATCAGGGGCAGTTTATAGGTACGTAGATTGAGATCACAGGGAGGTTAAAGGGACAGAGAGTGAGATCACGGGGAGGTTAAAGAGAGAGAGAGTGAGATCACGGGGAGATTAAAGGGACAGAGAGTGAGATAATTGGGAGTTAATGGGAAAGAGAGTGAGATCACGGGTAGGTTAAAGGGACAGAGAGACATCAAGCGGAGGTTAAAGGGACAGCGAGTGAGATCACTGGGAGGTTAAAGGGGCAGAGATTGAGTTCACTGGGAGGTTAAAGGGGCAGAGATTGAGATCACGGGGAGTTTAAAGGGACAGAGAGTTAGGCTACGGGGAGGTTAATGGGACGGAGAGTGAGGTCACGGGGAGGTTAAAGGGACATAGAGTGAGATCACAGTGAGGTTAAAGGAAGAGAGAGTGTGATCAAGGGGAGATTAAAGGGACAGAGAGTGAGATTATGGGGAGGTTAAAGGGATAGAGATTGAGATCACGGGATGGTTAAAGGGACAGAGAGTGAGATCACGGGGAGGTTAGATGGATAGAGAGTGTTTACGAGGAGATTAAAGGGACAGAGAGTGAGATCACGAGGTGGTTAATGGGACATGAGGGAGATCACGGGGAGTTTAAAGACGCAGAGATTGAGATCACGGGGAGGTTAAAGGGACAGAGAGTTAGATCGCAGGAAGGTTAAAAGGACAGAGAGTGAGAGCACGAGGAGGTTAAAGGTACAGAGAGTGAGATCAGGGGGAGGTTAATGGGACAGAGAGTGAGTCCCCGGGGATGTTAAAGGGATAGAGAATGAGATCACGGGGAGGTTAAAGGGAGAGAGAGTGAATCCCGGGGAGCTTAAATGGGAGGGGAAGTGATCACTGGGAGGTTAATGGGACAAAGTTGGAGACCACGGGGAGTTTAAAGGGACAGAGAGTGAGATCACGGGAGGTTAAAGAGAGACAGAGATCACGGGGAGGTTAAAGGTAGAGAGAGTGAGATTACGGGGAGGTTAAAGGGACAGAGAGTGAGATTACGGGATGGTTAAAGGGACAGAGTGTGATCACGGGGAGGTTAAAGGGACAGAGGGTGAGGTCATGGGGAGGTTAAAGGGACATAGAGTGAGATCACGGGGAGGTTAATTGAACAGAGAGTGAGATTACGGGGAGGTTAAAGGGACAGAGATTGAGATCAAGGGATGGTTAAAGGGACAGAGTGTGATCACGGGGAGGTTAAAGGGACAGAGAGTGAGATCACGGGGAGGTTAAAGGGGCAGAGAGTGAGATTACGGGGAGGTTAAAGGGACAGAGATTGAGATTAAGGGATGGTTAAAGGGACAGGGAGTGTGATCACGGGGAGGTTAAAGGGACAGAGAGTGAGGTCACGGGGAGGTTAAAGGGACATAGAGTGAGATCACGGGGAGGTTAAAGGGACATAGAGTGAGATCACGGAGAGGCTAAAGGGACAGAGAGTGAGGTCACGGGGAGTTTAAAGGTACAGAGAGTGATCACGGGGACGTTAAATGGACATAGTGTGAGATCACGGGGAGGTTAAAGAGACAGAGAGTGAGATCACGGTAGAAGGATAAAGGGACAGAGAGTGATCAAGAGGAGGTTAAAGGGGCAGAGATTGAGTTCACTGGGAGGTTAAAGGGACAGAGATTGAGATCACGGGGAGGTTAAAGGGACAGAGTGTGAGATCACGGGGAGGTTAAAGGGACATAGAGTGATATCACGGGGAGGTTAAAGGGACAGAGAGTGAAATCACGGAAAGGCTAAAAGGACAGAGAGTGAGATCACGAGGAGGTTAAAGGGACAGAGACTGAGATCACGGGGAGGTTAAACGGACAGAGAGTGATTACGAGGAGATTAAAGGGACAGAGAGTGAGATCACGGGGAGGTTATGGGACAGAGAGAGCGATCACGGGGAGTTTAAAGAGGCAGAGAGTGAGAATACTGGGAGGTTAAAGGGACAGAGAGTGAGATAACGCTGAGGTTAAAGGAACAGAGAGGGAGATCACAGGGTGGTTTAATGGACAGAGAGTGAGATCACGGGGAGGGTAAAAGGACAGAGAGTGAGATCACGGGAACGATTAAGGGTCAGAGGGTGAGATCACGGGGAGGTTAAGGGGACAGAGATTGAGATCATGGGGAGGTTAAAGGGACAGAGTGTGAGATCATGGGGAGGTTAAAGAGACAGAAAGTGAGATCACGGGGAGTTTAAATGGGCCGGGAGTGAGCATACTGGGAGGTTAATGGGACAGAGAGTGAGATCACGGAGAGGTTAAAGGAACAGAGAGTGAGATCAAGGGGATGTTAACGGGAATGAGATTGAGATCACGAGGAGGTTAAAGGGACAGAGAGTGAGATCACGGTGACTTTTAAGGGACATGGAGTGAGGTCACAGGGTGGTTAAAGGGACAGAGAGTGAGATCTCGGGGAGTTTAAAGGGGCAGGGAGTGAGATCACGGGGAGGTTACTGGGACAAAGTGAGAGATCACGGGGAGTTTAAAGGGACAGAGAGTGAGATCACGGTAGGTTAAAGGGACAGAGAGTGAGATCACGGGTAGGTTAAAGGGACAGAGAGTGAGACCACGGGGAGGTTAATGGGACAGAGAGTGAGATTACGGGGAGGTTAGAGGGACAGAGAGTGAGATCACGGGATGGTTAAAGGGACAGAGAGTGAGATCACGGGTAGGTTAAATGGACAGAGAGTGATTAAAAAGAGATTAAAGGGACAGAGAGTGAGATCACGGGGAGGTTAATGGGACATAGAGGGAGATCACGGGGAGTTTAAAGACGCAGAGATTGAGATCACGGGGAGGTTAAAGGGACAGAGAGTTAGATCATAGGATGGTTAAAGGGACAGAGAGTGAGAGCACGAG
The DNA here is from genome assembly GCF_964194155.1 of Cetorhinus maximus. Lineage (NCBI taxonomy): Eukaryota > Metazoa > Chordata > Chondrichthyes > Lamniformes > Cetorhinidae > Cetorhinus > Cetorhinus maximus. Next base: position 3,925 of record NW_027597531.1, on the reverse strand, counting down.
GAGGTTAAAGGGACAGAGAGTGAGATCACAGTAAGGTTAAAGGGACAGAGAGTGAGATCAGGGGGAGGTTAATGGGACAGAGAGTGAGACCACGGGGATGTTAAAGGGACAGAGAGTAAATCACAGGAAGTTTAAATGGCAGGGAAAGTGATCACTGGGAGTGTAATGGGACAAACTTGGAGATCACGGGGAGTTTAATGGGACATAGAGTGAGATCACGGGAGGTTAAAGAGAGAGAGAGATCACGGGGAGGTTAAAGGGACAGAGAGAGAGATCACGGGAATGTTAAAGAGACAGAGAGTGAGATCAGTGGGAGGTTAATGGGAAAGAGAGTGAGATCACGGGGAGGTTAAAGGGACAGAGAGACATCAAGGGGAGGTTAAAGGGACAGAGAGTGAGAACACTGGGAAGTTAAAGAGGCAGAGATTGAGATCACTGGGAGTTTGAAGAAGCAGAGATTGAGTTCACTGGGAGGTTAAAGGGGCAGAGGTTGAGATCACGGGGAGGTTAAAGGGACAAAGTGATAGATTAAGGGGAGTTTAAAGGGACAGATTGTGAGATCAAGGGGAGGTTAAAGGTACAGAGAGTGATCACGAGGAGGTTAAAGGGACAGACAGTGAGCTCACGGGGATGTTAAAGGGACAGAGAGTGAGATCACGGGGAGGTTAAAGGGACAAAGAGTGAATAACGGGAAGTTTAAATGGCAGGGAAAGTGATCACTGGGAGGTTAATGGGACAAAGTTGGAGATCACGGGGAGTTTAAAGGGACAGAGACTGAGATCACGGGAGGTTAAAGAGAGAGAGAGATCACGGGGAGGTTAAAGGGACAGAGAGAGAGATCACGGGGAGGTTAAAGAGACAGAGAGTGAGATCAGTGGGAGGTTAATGGGAAAGAGAGTGAGATCACGGGGAGGTTAAAGGGACAGAGAGTGAGATCATAGGAAGGTTAACGGTACAGAGAGTGAGAGCACGGGGAGGTTACAGGGACAGAGAGTGAGATGATGGGGAGGTTAAAGGGACAGAGAGTGAGAACACGGGGAGGCTAAAGGGACAGAGAGTGAGATCACGGGTAGGTTAATGGGACAGAGAGTGAGAGCACGAGGAGGTTAAAGGGACAGAGAGTGAGATCAGGGGAAGGTTAATGGGACAGAGAATGAGGCCACGGGGATGTTAAAGGGACAGGGAGTGAGATCACGGGTAGGTTAATGGGACAAAGTGAGAGATCACAGGGAGTTTAAAGGGACAGAGAGTGAGATCACGGGGAGGTTAAAGGGACAGAGAGTGAGATCACGGGGAGGTTAAATGGACAGAGAGTGAGATCACGGGGCGTTTAAAGTGACAGAGAGAGAGATCACGGGGTGTTTAAAGTGACAGTGAGTGAGATCAGGGGCAGTTTATAGGTACGGAGAGTGAGATCAGGGGGAGGTTAAAGGGAAAGAGAGTGAGATCACGGGGAGGTTAAAGAGACAGAGACTGAGATCACGGGGAGATCAAAGGGACAGACAGTGAGATAATTGGCAGGTTAATGGGAAAGAGAGTGAGGTTCAAGGGACAGAGAGACATCAAGCGGAGGTTAAAGGGACAGCGAGTTAGATCACTGGGAGATTAAAGGGGAAGAGATTGAGATCACGGGGAGGTTAAAGGGACAGAGAGTCAGATCATGTGGAGGTTAAAAGGACAGAGAGTGATTTCACGGGAAGGTTAAAGTGACAGACATTGAGATCACGGGGAGGTTAAAGGGACAGAGAGTTAGGTTACAGGAAGGTTAATGGGACGGAGAGTGAGATAACGAGAGAGTTAAAGGGACAGAGAGTTAGATCACGGGGAGGTTAAAGGGACAGAGAGTGAGGTCACGGGGAGGTTAAAGGGACATAGAGTGAGATCACGGGGAGGTTAAAGGGACAGAGAGTGTGATCAAGTGGAGGTTAAAGGGACTGAGAGTGAGATTACGGGGAGGTTACAGGGACTGAGAGTGAGATTACGGGGAGGTTACAGGGACAGAGATTGAGATCACGGGATGGTTAAAGGGACAGAGAGTGAGATCAGGGGGAGGTTAAATGGACAGAGAGTGATTACGAGGAGATTAAAGGGACAGAGAGTGAGATCAAGGGGAGATTAATGGGACAAAGTTGGAGATCACGGGGAGTTTAAAGGGACAGAGAGTGAGATCACGGGAGGTAAAATAGAGATTGAGATCACGGGGAGGTTAAAGGGACAGAGAGAGAGATCACGGAGAGGTTAAAGAGACAGAGAGTGAGATCAGTGGGAGGTTAAAGGGACAGAGAGAGAGATCACGGGTAGGTTAAAGAGACAGAGAGTGAGATCACGGGGAGGTTAAAGGGACAGAGAGACATCAAGGGGAGGTTAAAGGGACAGAGAGTGAGAACACTGGGAAGTTAAAGGGGCAGAGATTGAGTTCACTGGGAGGTTAAAGGGGCAGAGATTGAGATCACGGGGAGGTTAAAGGGACAAAGTGAGAGATCACGGGGAGTTTAAAGAAGCAGAGAGTGAGGTCACGGGGAGGTTAAAGGAACAGAGAGTGACATCACAGGGAGGTTAAAGGGACAGAGAGTGAGAGCACGGGGAGGTTAAAGGGACAAGGATTGAGATCACGGGGATGTTAAAGGGACAGAGAGTGAGATCACGGGGAGGTTAAAGGGACAGAGAGTGAGATCTCGGGGAGGTTAATGGGACAAAGTGAGAGATCACGTGGAGTTTAAAGGGACAGAGAGTGAGATCACGGTAGGTTAAAGAGAGAAAGAGATCACGGGGATGTTAAAGGGACAGAGAGTGAGAACAGGGGTAGGTTAAAGGGACAGGGAGAGAGATCACGGGGGGGTTAAAGTGACAGAGATTGAGATCACGGGGAGGTTAAAGGAAAAGTGAGTGAGATAACGGGGAGGTTAATGGGACAGTGAGTGATCACGAGGTGGTTAAAGGGACAGAGAGAGAGATCACGGGGAGTTTAAAGGGGCAGAGAGTGAGAATACTGGGAGGTTAAAGGGGCAGAGAGTGAAATCACGGAGGGGTTAAACGAACAGAGAGTGAGATCACGGGTAGGTTAATGGGACAGAGAATGAGATGACGGGGTGGTTAATGGGACAGAGAGTGAAATCATGGGGAGGTTAAATGGACAGAGATTGGGATCACGGGGAGGCTAAAGGGAAAGTGAGTGAGGTCACGGGAAGTTTAAAGGGACAGAGAGTTAGAGCACGGGGAGGGTAAAGGGACAGAGAGTGAGATCACGGGGATGTTGAAGGGACAGAGAACAAGATCACTGGGAGGTTAAAGGGACAGAGAATGAGATCACGGGGAGGTTAAAGGGACAGAGAGTGAGATCACGGGTAGGTTAAAGGGACAGAAAGTGAGATCACGGGGGAGGTTAAAGGTACAGAGAGTGATCACGGGGATGTTAAAGGGACAGAGTGTGAGATCACGGGGAGGTTAAAGAGACAGAGAGTGATATCACGGGGTAGGATAAAGGGACTGACAGTGATCAAGAGGAGGTTAAAGGGACAGAGACAGAGATCACGGGGAGGTTAATGGGACAGAGAGAGAGATCACGGGGAGTTTAAAGAGGCAGAGAGTGAGAATACTGGGAGGTTAAAGGGACAGAGAGTGAGATCACGGGATGGTTAAAGGGACAGAGAGTGAGATCAGGGGGAGGTTAAATGGACAGAGAGTGATTACGAGGAGATTAAAGGGACAGAGAGTGAGATCAAGGGGAGATTAATGGGACAAAGTTGGAGATCACGGGGAGTTTAAAGGGACAGAGAGTGAGATCACGGGAGGTAAAATAGAGATTGAGATCACGGGGAGGTTAAAGGGACAGAGAGAGAGATCACGGAGAGGTTAAAGAGACAGAGAGTGAGATCAGTGGAGGTTAAAGGGACAGAGAGAGAGATCACGGGTAGGTTAAAGCCAG
>NW_027597530.1:0-76582 GCF_964194155.1 Cetorhinus maximus | reverse complement strand
CACTCTTGCACTCTCTCTCTCGCACTCTCGTACTCTCGCACTTTGTCTCTCGCTCTCTCGCACTCTCGCATTCTGTCTCTCGTTCTCTCGCACTCGCACTCACTCTCTCTCTCTCGCACTCGCACTCTGTCTCTCTCTCGCACTCTCACACTCTGTCTCCCTCTCGCACTCTGTCTCTCTCTCACGCTCTCTGTGTCTCACTCTGTGTGTCTCACTCTGTGTGTCTCACTCTCGCACTCTGTCTCACTCTTGCACTCTGTCTCACCCTTGCACTCTGTCTCTCTCTCACGCTCTCTCTCTCTCGGACTTTTGCGCTCTCTCTCTCACACTCTCGCTCTCTCTCTCTCTCGCACTCTCACACTCTGTCTCTCTCGCACTCTAGCTCTCTCTCACACTCTCTCTCTCTCGCACTCTCGCACTCTGTCTCTCTCTCGCACTCTCGCACTCTGTCTCTCTCTTGCACTCTCGCACTCTGTCTCTCTCGCACCCTGTCTCTCTCGCACCCCGCCTCTCTCGCACTCTGTCTCTCTCGCACTCTGTCTCTCTCGCACTCTATGTGTCTCTCTCTCGCACTCTGACTCTCACTTGCACTCGCACTCTGTCTCTCTCTCGCACTCTGTCCCTCTCTCTCGCACTCTCACTCTCTCTCTCGCACTCTCGCTCTCTCTCGCACTCTCGCTCTCTCTCGCACTCTCGCTCTCTCTCGCACTCTCGCTCTCTCTCTCGCACTCTCGCTCTCTCTTGCATTCTTTCTCTCTCTCTCACACTCGCACTCTTTCTCTCTCGCACTCGCAATCTTGCACTCTGTCTCTCTCTCGCACTCTGGCACTCTGTATCTCTCGTGCTCTCTCTCTTTCGCGCTCTGTCTCTCTCGCGCTCTGTCTCTCTCGCACTCTGTCTCTCTCACGCTCTCTCTCTGTCGCACTCTTGCGCTCTCTCTCTCACACTCTCGCTCTCTCTCGCACTCTCGCTCTCTCTCTCGCACTCTGTCTCTCTTTCGCACTCTGTCTCTCTCCCGCACTCTGTCTCTCTCTCCCGCACTCTGTCTCTCTCTCCCGCACTCTGTCTCTCTCTCGCACTGTCTCTCTCTCGCACTGTCTCTCTCTCGCACTCTGTCTCTCTCTCGCACTCTGTCTCTCTATCGGACTCTGTCTCTCTCCCGCACTCTGTCTCTCTCTCCCGCACTCTGTCTCTCTCTCCCGCACTCTGTCTCTCTCTCCCGCACTCTGTCTCTCTCTCCCGCACTCTGTCTCTCTCTCGCACTCTGTCTCTCTCTCGCACTGTCTCTCTCTCGCACTCTGTCTCTCTCTCGCACTCTGTCTCTCTCTCGCACTCTGTCTCTCTCTCGCACTCTTGCGCTCTCTCTCGCTCTCTCTATCTCTCGCATTCTCGATCTCTCTCTCTCGCACTCACGCAATCTGTCTCTCTCGCACTCTATCTCTCTCTCTCTCGCACTCTCGCTCTGTCTCTCTTTCTCACACTCTCGCTCTCTCTTGCATTCTGTCTCTCTCTCACACTCTCACCCTGTCTCTCTCTCTCGCTCTCTCGCTCTGTCTCTCTCTCTCACACTCTCGCTCTCTCTCGCATTCTGTCTCTCTCTCGCACTCTGCCTCTCTCTCGCGCTCTCGCACTGTCTCTCTCTCTCTCGCACTCGTACTTTGTCTCTCTCTCGCACTCTCACACTATGTCTCTCTCTCGCACTCTCGCACTCTGTCTCTCTCGCACTCTGTCTCTCTCGCACTCTGTCTCTCTCTCGCGCTCAGTCTCTCTCTCGCGCTCAGTCTCTCTCTCGTGCTCAGTCTCTCTCTCGCTCTCAGTCTCTCTCTCGCGCTCAGTCTCTCTCCCGCGCTCAGTCTCTCTCTCGCGCTCAGTCTCTCTCTCGCGCTCAGTCTCTCTCTCGCGCTCAGTCTCTCTCTCGCGCTCAGTCTCTCTCTCGCGCTCAGTCTCTCTCTCGCGCTCAGTCTCTCTCTCGCGCTCAGTCTCTCTCTCGCGCTCAGTCTCTCTCTCGCACTCTGTCTCTCTCTCTCTCGCACTTTGTCTCTCTCTCTCTCGCACTCTTGCACTCTCTCTGTCGCACTCTTGCACTCTCTCTCTCTCGCAATCTCGCACTCTCTCTCTCGCACTCTCGCACTTTGTCTCTCTCTCTCTCTCTCGCGCACTCTGTCTCTCTCTCTCTCTCTCTCGCACTCTGTCTCTCACGCTCTGTGTGTCTCATCAGTGTGTCTCATCAGTGTGTCTCACTCTGTGTGTCTCACTGTGTGTGTCTCTCTCTCGCTCTCTGTGTGTCTCTCTCTTGCGCACTCTGTGTGTGTCTCTCTCGCACTCTGTGTGTGTCTCTCTCACACTCTGTCTCTCTCGCACTCTGTGTGTTTCTCTCTCGCACTCTCGCACTGTCTCTCTCTCGCACTCGCGCACTCTGTCTCTCTCTCTCGCACTCTCGCTCTCTCTCTCGCACTCTCGCTCTCTCTCTTGCACTCTGTCTCTCTCTCTCGGACTCTCGCTCTGTCTCTCTCTCTCATGCACTCTCGCTCTGTCTCTCTCTCTCGCACTCTCGCTCTCACTCGCACTCATGCACTCTGTCTCTCTCTCTCGCATTCGCACACTGTCTCTCTCGCTCGCAATCTTGCACTCTGTCTCTCTCCCACACTCTGTCTCTCTCCCGCACTCTGTCTCTCCCTCGCACTGTCTCTCTCTCGCACTCTGTCTCTCTCTCGCACTCTGTCTCTCTCTCGCAATCTTGCGCTCTCTCTCGCTCTCTCTATTTCTCGCACTCTCGCACTCTTTCTCTCTCGCACTCGCACTCTGTCTCTCTCGCACTCGCACTCTGTCTCTCTCTCGCACTCTCGCACTCTGTCTCTCTCGCACTCTGTCTCTCTCTCGCACTCTGCCTCTCTCTCGCGCTCAGTCTCTCTCTCGCGCTCTATCCCTCTCTCGCACTCAGTCTCTCTCTCGCACTCAGTCTGTCTCTCGCACTCAGTCTCTCTCTCGCACTCAGTCTCTCTCTCGCACTCAGTCTCTCTCTCGCACTCAGTCTCTCTCTCGCACTCAGTCTCTCTCTCGCACTCAGTCTCTCTCTCGCACTCAGTCTCTCTCTCGCACTCAGTCTCTCTCTCGCACTCAGTCTCTCTCTCGCACTCAGTCTCTCTCTCGCACTCAGTCTCTCTCTCGCACTCAGTCTCTCTCTCGCACTCAGTCTCTCTCTCGCACTCAGTCTCTCTCTCGCACTCAGTCTCTCTCTCACACTCAGTCTCTCTCTTCTCTCTCGCACTCAGTCTCTCGCTCACACTCTGTCTCTCTCTCGCGCTCTGTGTGTCTCACTCTGTGTGTCTCACTCTGTGTGTCTCACTCTGTGTGTCTCACTCTCGCACTCTGTCTCACTCTTGCACTCTGTCTCTCTCACGCTCTCTCTCTGTGTCGCACTCTTGCGCTCTCTCTCTCACACTCTCGCTCTCGCTCTCTCTCTCTCTCGCACTCTCGCTCTCTCTCTCTCTCACACTCTCACACTCTGTCTCTCTCGCACTCTGGCTCTCTCTCGCACTCTCACTGTCTCTCTCTCGCACTCTGGCTCTCTCTCTCTCGCACTCTGTCTCTCACTTGCACTCGCAATCTGTCTCTCTCTCGCACTCTCACACTCTGTCTCTCTCGCACTCTGGCTCTCTCTCGCACTCTCACATTGTCTCGCTCTCGCACTCTGGCTCTCTCTCGCACTCTCGCACTGTCTCTCTCTCTCTCGCACTCTGGCTCTCTCTCTCTCGCACTCTGTCTCTCTCTCGCACTCTGTGTGTCTCACTCTGTGTGTCTCACTCTCGCGCTCTGTCTCAATCTCGCACTCTGTCCCTCTCTCTCGCACTCTCGCTCTCTCTCTCTCGCGCTCTCGCTCTCTCTCTCGCACTCTCGCTCTCTGTCTCGCACTCTCGCTCTCTCTCTCGCACTTTCGCTCTCTCTCTCGCACTCTCGCTCTCTCTCTCGCACTCTCGCTCTCTCTCTCGGACTGTCGCTCTGTCTCTCTCTCTCTCTCGCACACTCACTCTGTCTCTCTCTCTCTCGCACTCTCGCTCTCTCTTGCATTCTGTCTCTCTCTCTCACACTCGCACTCTGTCTCTCTCGCACTCTTGCACTCTTGCACTCTGTCTCTCTCTCGCACTGTCTCTCTCTCTCACGCTCTCTCTCTCGCACTCTTGCGCTCTCTCTCTCACGCTCTCACTCTCTCTCTCTCTCGCACTCTCACACTGTCTCTCTCGCACTCTGGCTCTCTCTCGCACTCTCGCACTGTCTCTCTCTCTCGCACTCTGTCTCTCTCTCTCTCGCACTCTGTCTCTCTCTCTCTCGCACTCTGTTTCTCTCTCGCACTCTCGCACTCTTTCTCTCTCTCGCACTCTCACACTGTCTGTCTCGCACTCTGTCTCTCTCACACTCTGTCTCTCTCGCACTCTGTCTCTCTCGCACTCTCTCTCTCGCACTCTGTCTCTCTCTCTCACACTCTCGCACTCTGTCTCTCTCTCGCGCTCTGTGTGTCTCACTCTGTGTGTCTCACTCTGTGTGTCTCACTCTGTGTGTCTCACTCTCGCACTCTGTCTCACTCTTGCACTCTGTCTCTCTCACACTCTCTCTCTGTCGCACTCTTGCGCTCTCTCTCACACTCTCGCTCTCGCTCTCTCTCTCTCTCGCACTCTCGCTCTCTCTCTCTCTCGCACTCTCACACTCTCGCTCTCTCTCTCTCTCGCACTCTCACACTCTGTCTCTCTCGCACTCTGGCTCTCTCTCGCACTCTCACACTGTCTCTCTCTCGCACTCTGGCTCTCTCTCGCACTCTCGCACTGTCTCTCTCTCTCTCGCACTCTGGCTCTCTCTCTCTCGCACTCTGACTCTCACTTGCACTCGCACTCTGTCTCTCTCTCGCACTCTGTCCCTCTCTCTCGCACTCTCGCTCTCTCTCTCGCACTCTCGCACTCTCGCTCTCTCTCGCACTCTCGCTCTCTCTCGCACTCTCGCTCTCTCTCGCACTCTCGCTCTCTCTCGCACTCTCACTCCCTCTCTCGCAGTCTCGCTCTCTCTCTCGCACTGTCGCTCTGTCTCTCTCTCGCACTCTCGCACTCTCGCTCTGTCTCTCTCTCTCTCGCACTCTCGCTCTCTCTTGCATTCTGTCTCTCTCTCTCACACGCGCACTCTGTCTCTCTCGCACTCGCACTGTTGCACTCTGTCTCTCTCTCGCACTCTGGCACTCTGTCTCTCTCGTGCTCTCTCTCTTTCGCGCTCTGTCTCTCTCGCGCTCTGTCTCTCTCGCACTCTGTCTCTCTCAGGCTCTCTCTCTGTCGCACTCTTGAGCTCTCTCTCTCACACTCTCGCTCTCTCTCGCACTCTCGCTCTCTCTCTCACATTCTGTCTCTCTCTCGCACTCTTGCGCTCTCACTCTCGCTCTCTCGCTCTCATTCTCTCTCTCGCACTCTCACACTCTGTCTCTCTCGCACTCTCACCCTGTCTCTCTCTCTGTCACACTCAGTCTCTCTCTCGCACTCAGTCTCTCTCTCGCACTCAGTCTCTCTCTCGCACTCAGTCTCTCTCTCTCTTGCACTCAGACTCTCTCGCACTCAGTCTCTCTCTCGCACTCTGTCTCTCTCTTTCTCGCAATCTGGCTCTCTCTCTCTCGCACCAAGTCTCTCTCTCTCTCGCACTCTGTCTCTCTCTATCTCGCACTCTGTCTCTCTCGCACTCTGTCTCTCTCGCACTCTGTGTGTCTCTCTCTCGCACTCTGTGTGTCTCTCTCTCGCACTCTGTGTGTCTCTCTCTTGCGCACTCTGTCTGTGTCTCTCTCGCACTCTGTCTCTCTCGCACTCTGTGTGTTTCTCTCTCGCACTCTCGCACTGTCTCTCTCTCGCACGCGCGCACTCTGTCTCTCTCTCTCGCACTCTGTCTCTCTCTCTCGCACTCTCGCTCTCTCTCTTGCACTCTGTCTCTCTCTCTCGGACTCTCGCTCTGTCTCTCTCTCTCATGCACTCTCGCTCTGTCTCTCTCTCTCGCACTCTCGCTCTCCCTCGCACTCTTGCACTCTGTCTCTCTCTCTCGCACTCGCACTCTGTCTCTCTCTCTCGCATTCGCACTCTGTCTCTCTCCCACACTCTGTCTCTCTCTCGCACTCTGTCTCTCTCTCGCACTCTTGCGCTCTCTCTCGCTCTCTCTATCTCTCGCACTCTCGATCTCTCTCTCTCTCTCTCTCGCACTCTCACAATCTGTCTCTCTCGCACTCTATCTCTCTCTCTCACACTCTCACCCTGTCTCTCTCTCTCGCTCTCTCGCTCTGTCTCTCTTTCTCACACTCTCGCTCTCTCTCGCATTCTGTCACTCTCTCACACTCTCACCCTGTCTCTCTCTCTCGCTCTCTCGCTCTGTCTCTCTCTCTCCCACTCTCGTTCTCTCTCGCATTCTGTCTCTCTCTCGCACTCTGTCTCTCTCTCGCACTCTGTCTCTCTCTCGCACTCTGGCTCTCTCTCGCGCTCTCGCACTGTCTCTCTCTCTCTCTCGCACTCTTTCTCTCTCGCACTCGCACTTTGTATCTCTCTCGCACTCTCGCACTCTGTCTCTCTCGCACTCGCACTCTGTCTCTCTCTCGCACTCTCGCACTCTGTCTCTCTCGCACTCTGCCTCTCTCTCGCGCTCAGTCTCTCTCTCGCGCTCTATCCCTCTCTCGCACTCAGTCTCTCTCTCGCACTCAGTCTGTCTCTCGCACTCAGTCTGTCTCGAGCACTCAGTCTCGCTCTCGCACTCAGTCTCTCTCTCGCACTCAGTCTCTCTCTCGCACTCAGTCTCTCTCTCGCACTCTGTCTCTCTCTCGCACTCAGTCTCTCTCTCGCACTCAGTCTCTCTCTCGCACTCAGTCTCTCTCTCGCACTCAGTCTCTCTCTCGCACTCAGTCTCTCTCTCGCACTCTGTCTCTCTCTTTCTCGCAATCTGGCTCTCTCTCTCTCGCACCAAGTCTCTCTCTCTCTCGCACCAAGTCTCTCTCTCTCTCGCACTCTGTCTCTCTCGCACTCTGTCTCTCTCGCACTCTGTGTGTCTCTCTCTCGCACTCTGTGTGTCTCTCTCTCGCACTCTGTGTGTCTCTCTCTTGCGCACTCTGTGTCTCTCTCGCACTCTGTCTCTCTCGCACTCTGTGTGTTTCTCTCTCGCACTCTCGCACTGTCTCTCTCTCGCACGCGCGCACTCTGTCTCTCTCTCTCGCACTCTCGCTCTCTCTCTCGCACTCTCGCTCTCTCTCTTGCACTCTGTCTCTCTCTCTCGGACTCTCGCTCTGTCTCTCTCTCTCATGCACTCTCGCTCTGTCTCTCTCTCTCGCACTGTCGCTCTCCCTCGCACTCTTGCACTCTGTCTCTCTCTCTCGCACTCGCACTCTGTCTCTCTCTCTCGCAATCTTGCACTCTGTCTCTCTCCCGCACTCTGTCTCTCTCCCGCACTCTGTCTCTCTCCCGCACTCTGTCTCTCTCCCGCACTCTGTCTCTCTCCCGCACTCTGTCTCTCTCCCGCACTCTGTCTCTCTCCCGCACTCTGTCTCTCTACCGCACTCTGTCTCTCCCTCGCACTGTCTCTCTCTCGCACTCTGTCTCTCTCTCGCACTCTGTCTCTCTCTCGCACTCTGTCTCTCTCTCACACTCTTGCGCTCTCTCTCGCTCTCTCTATCTCTCGCACTCTCGATCTCTCTCTCTCTCTCTCTCGCACTCTCACAATCTGTCTCTCTCGCACTCTATCTCTCTCTCTCGCACTCTCACCCTGTCTCTCTCTCTCACTCTGTCTCTCTTTCTCACACTCTCGCTCTCTCTCGCATTCTGTCACTCTCTCACACTCTCACCCTGTCTCTCTCTCTCGCTCTCTCGCTCTGTCTCTCGCACTCTCGCTCTCTCTCTTGCACTCTGTCTCTCTCTCTCGGACTCTCGCTCTGTCTCTCTCTCTCATGCACTCTCGCTCTGTCTCTCTCTCTCGCACTCTCGCTCTCCCTCGCACTCTTGCACTCTGTCTCTCTCTCTCGCGCTCGCACTCTGTCTCTCTCTCTCGCATTCGCACACTGTCTCTCTCGCTCGCAATCTTGCACTCTGTCTCTCTCCCGCACTCTGTCTCTCTCCCGCACTCTGTCTCTCTCCCGCACTCTGTCTCTCTCCCGCACTCTGTCTCTCTCCCGCACTCTGTCTCTCCCTCGCACTGTCTCTCTCTCGCACTCTGTCTCTCTCTCGCACTCTGTCTCTCTCTCGCACTCTGTCTCTCTCTCACACTCTTGCGCTCTCTCTCGCTCTCTCTATCTCTCGCACTCTCGATCTCTCTCTCTCTCTCTCTCGCACTCTCACAATCTGTCTCTCTCGCACTCTATCTCTCTCTCTCGCACTCTCACCCTGTCTCTCTCTCTCGCTCTCTCACTCTGTCTCTCTTTCTCACACTCTCGCTCTCTCTCGCATTCTGTCACTCTCTCACACTCTCACCCTGTCTCTCTCTCTCGCTCTCTCGCTCTGTCTCTCTCTCTCCCACTCTCGTTCTCTCTCGCATTCTGTCTCTCTCTCGCACTCTGTCTCTCTCTCGCACTCTGTCTCTCTCTCGCACTCTGGCTCTCTCTCGCGCTCTCGCACTGTCTCTCTCTCTCTCTCGCACTCTTTCTCTCTCGCACTCGCACTTTGTATCTCTCTCGCACTCTCGCACTCTGTCTCTCTCGCACTCGCACTCTGTCTCTCTCTCGCACTCTCGCACTCTGTCTCTCTCGCACTCTGCCTCTCTCTCGCGCTCAGTCTCTCTCTCGCGCTCTATCCCTCTCTCGCACTCAGTCTCTCTCTCGCACTCAGTCTGTCTCGCGCACTCAGTCTCGCTCTCGCACTCAGTCTCTCTCTCGCACTCAGTCTCTCTCTCGCACTCAGTCTCTCTCTCGCACTCTGTCTCTCTCTCGCACTCAGTCTCTCTCTCGCACTCAGTCTCTCTCTCGCACTCAGTCTCTCTCTCGCACTCAGTCTCTCTCTCGCACTCAGTCTCTCTCTCGCACTCAGTCTCTCTCTCGCACTCAGTCTCTCTCTCGCACTCTGTCTCTCTCTCGCACTCTGTCTCTCTCTCGCACTCTGTCTCTCTCTCTCTCGCACTCTGTCTCTCTCTCTCTCGCACTCTAGCACTCTCTCTGTCGCACTCTTGCACTCTCTCTCTCGCACTCTCGTACTCTCGCACTTTGTCTCTCGCTCTCTCGCACTCTCGCATTCTGTCTCTCGTTCTCTCGCACTCGCACTCGCTCTCTCTCTCTCGCACTCGCACTCTGTCTCTCTCTCGCACTCTCACACTCTGTCTCCCTCTCGCACTCTGTCTCTCTCTCACGCTCTCTGTGTCTCACTCTGTGTGTCTCACTCTGTGTGTCTCACTCTCGCACTCTGTCTCACTCTTGCACTCTGTCTCACCCTTGCACTCTGTCTCTCTCTCACGCTCTCTCTCTCTCGGACTCTTGCGCTCTCTCTCTCACACTCTCGCTCTCTCTCTCTCTCGCACTCTCACACTCTGTCTCTCTCGCACTCTTGCTCTCTCTCACACTCTCTCTCTCTCGCACTCTCGCACTCTGTCTCTCCCTCGCACTCTCGCACTCTGTCTCTCTCTCGCACTCTCACTCTCTCTCTCGCACTCTCGCTCTCTCTCGCACTCTCGCTCTCTCTCGCACTCTCGCTCTCTCTCGCACTCTCGCTCTCTCTCTCGCACTCTCGCTCTCTCTTGCATTCTGTCTCTCTCTCTCACACTCGCACTCTTTCTCTCTCGCACTCGCACTCTTGCACTCTGTCTCTCTCTCGCACTCTGGCACTCTGTATCTCTCGTGCTCTCTCTCTTTCGCGCTCTGTCTCTCTTGCGCTCTGTCTCTCTCGCACTCTGTCTCTCTCACGCTCTCTCTCTGTCGCACTCTTGCGCTCTCTCTCTCACACTCTCGCTCTCTCTCGCACTCTCGCTCTCTCTCTCGCACTCTGTCTCTCTTTCGCACTCTGTCTCTCTCGCGCACTCTGTCTCTCTCTCCCGCACTCTGTCTCTCTCTCCTGCACTCTGTCTCTCTCTCGCACTGTCTCTCTCTCGCACTGTCTCTCTCTCGCACTCTGTCTCTCTCTCGCACTCTTGCGCTCTCTCTCGCTCTCTCTATCTCTCGCACTCTCGATCTCTCTCTCTCGCACTCACGCAATCTGTCTCTCTCGCACTCTATCTCTCTCTCTCTCGCACTCTCGCTCTGTCTCTCTTTCTCACACTCTCGCTCTCTCTTGCATTCTGTCTCTCTCTCACACTCTCACCCTGTCTCTCTCTCTCGCTCTCTCGCTCTGTCTCTCTCTCTCACACTCTCGCTCTCTCTCGCATTCTGTCTCTCTCTCGCACTCTGCCTCTCTCTCGCGCTCTCGCACTGTCTCTCTCTCTCTCGCACTCTTACTTTGTCTCTCTCTCGCACTCTCGCACTATGTCTCTCTCTCGCACTCTCGCACTCTGTCTCTCTCGCACTCTGTCTCTCTCGCACTCTGTCTCTCTCTCGCGCTCAGTCTCTCTATCGCGCTCAGTCTCTCTCTCGTGCTCAGTCTCTCTCTCGCTCTCAGTCTCTCTCTCGCACTCAGTCTCTCTCTCGCGCTCAGTCTCTCTCTCGCGCTCAGTCTCTCTCTCGCGCTCAGTCTCTCTCTCGCGCTCAGTCTCTCTCTCGCGCTCAGTCTCTCTCTCGCGCTCAGTCTCTCTCTCGCGCTCAGTCTCTCTCTCGCGCTCAGTCTCTCTCTCGCGCTCAGTCTCTCTCTCGCACTCTGTCTCTCTCTCTCTCGCACTCTTGCACTCTCTCTGTCGCACTCTTGCACTCTCTCTCTCTCGCACTCTCGCACTCTCGCACTCTCTCTCTCGCACTCTCGCACTTTGTCTCTCTCTCTCTCTCTCTCGCACTCTTTCTCTCTCTCTCTCTCTCTCGCACTCTGTGTGTCTCTCTCTTGCGCACTCTGTGTGTGTCTCTCTCGCACTCTGTGTGTGTCTCTCTCGCACTCTGTGTGTTTCTCTCTCGCACTCTCGCACTGTCTCTCTCTCGCACACGCGCACTCTGTCTCTCTCTCTCGCACTCTCGCTCTCTCTCTCGCACTCTCGCTCTCTCTCTCGCGCTCAGTCTCTCTCTCGCGCTCAGTCTCTCTCTCGCGCTCAGTCTCTCTCTCGCGCTCAGTCTCTCTCTCGCACTCTGTCTCTCTCTCTCTCGCACTTTGTCTCTCTCTCTCTCGCACTCTTGCACTCTCTCTGTCGCACTCTTGCACTCTCTCTCGCACTCTCGCACTCTCTCTCTCGCACTCTCGCACTTTGTCTCTCTCTCTCTCTCTCGCGCACTCTGTCTCTCTCTCTCTCTCTCTCGCACTCTGTCTCTCACGCTCTGTGTGTCTCATCAGTGTGTCTCATCAGTGTGTCTCACTCTGTGTGTCTCACTGTGTGTGTCTCTCTCTTGCGCACTCTGTGTGTGTCTCTCTCGCACTCTGTGTGTGTCTCTCTTGCACTCTGTGTGTTTCTCTCTCGCACTCTCGCACTGTCTCTCTCTCGCACTCGCGCACTCTGTCTCTCTCTCTCGCACTCTCGCTCTCTCTCTCGCACTCTCGCTCTCTCTCTTGCACTCTGTCTCTCTCTCTCGGACTCTCGCTCTGTCTCTCTCTCTCATGCACTCTCGCTCTGTCTCTCTCTCTCGCACTCTCGCTCTCACTCGCACTCTTGCACTCTGTCTCTCTCTATCGCACTCGCACTCTGTCTCTCTCTCTCGCATTCGCACACTGTCTCTCTCGCTCGCAATCTTGCACTCTGTCTCTCTCCCACACTCTGTCTCTCTCCCGCACTCTGTCTCTCCCTCGCACTGTCTCTCTCTCGCACTCTGTCTCTCTCTCGCACTCTGTCTCTCTCTCGCACTCTTGCGCTCTCTCTCGCTCTCTCTATTTCTCTCACTCTCGCACTCTGTCTCTCTCGCACTCGCATTCTGTCTCTCTCGCACTCTGTCTCTCTCTCGCACTCTGCCTCTCTCTCGCGCTCAGTCTCTCTCTCGCACTCAGTCTCTCTCTCGCACTCAGTCTCTCTCTCGCACTCAGTCTCTCTCTCGCACTCAGTCTCTCTCTCGCAGTCAGTCTCTCTCTCGCACTCAGTCTCTCTCTCGCACTCAGTCTCTCTCTCGCACTCAGTCTCTCTCTCGCACAATGGCTCTCTCTCGCGCTCTCGCACTGTCTCTCTCTCTCTCTCGCACTCTTTCTCTCTCGCACTCGCACTCTGTCTCTCTCGCACTCGCACTCTGTCTCTCTCTCGCACTCTCGCACTCTGTCTCTCTCGCACTCTGTCTCTCTCTCGCACTCTGCCTCTCTCTCGCGATCAGTCTCTCTCTCGCGCTCTATCCCTCTCTCGCACTCAGTCTCTCTCTCGCACTCAGTCTCTCTCTCGCACTCAGTCTGTCTCTCGCACTCAGTCTCTCTCTCGCACTCAGTCTCTCTCTCGCACTCAGTCTCTCTCTCGCACTCAGTCTCTCTCTCGCACTCAGTCTCTCTCTCGCACTCAGTCTCTCTCTCGCACTCAGTCTCTCTCTCGCACTCAGTCTCTCTCTCGCACTCAGTCTCTCTCTCGCACTCAGTCTCTTCTCTCTCGCACTCAGTCTCTCTCTCACACTCAGTCTCTCTCTCGCACTCAGTCTCTCTCTCACACTGTCTCTCTCTCGCACTCAGTCTCTCTCTTCTCTCTCGCACTCAGTCTCTCTCTCACACTCTGTCTCTCTCTCGCGCTCTGTGTGTCTCACTCTGTGTGTCTCACTCTGTGTGTCTCACTCTGTGTGTCTCACTCTCGCACTCTGTCTCACTCTTGCACTCTGTCTCTCTCACGCTCTCTCTCTGTCGCACTCTTGCGCTCTCTCTCTCACACTCTCGCTCTCGCTCTCTCTCTCTCTCGCACTCTCGCTCTCTCTCTCTCTCGCACTCTCACACTCTGTCTCTCTCGCACTCTGGCTCTCTCTCGCACTCTTACACTGTCTCTCTCTCGCACTCTGGCTCTCTCTCGCACTCTTGCACTGTCTCTCTCTCTCTCTCGCACTCTGGCTCTCTCTCTCTCGCACTCTGTCTCTCACTTGCACTCGCAATCTGTCTCTCTCTCGCACTCTCACACTCTGTCTCTCTCGCACTCTGGCTCTCTCTCGCACTCTCACACTGTCTCGCTCTCGCACTCTGGCTCTCTCTCGCACTCTCGCACTGTCTCTCTCTCTCTCGCACTCTGGCTCTCTCTCTCTCGCACTCTGTCTCTCTCTCGCACTCTGTGTGTCTCACTCTGTGTGTCTCACTCTCGCGCTCTGTCTCAATCTCGCACTCTGTCCCTCTCTCTCGCACTCTCGCTCTCTCTCTCGCGCTCTCGCTCTCTCTCTCGCACTCTCACTCTCTGTCTCGCACTCTCGCTCTCTCTCTCGCACTTTCGCTCTCTCTCTCGCACTCTCGCTCTCTCTCTCGCACTCTCGCTCTCACTGTCGCTCTGTCTCTCTCTCTCTCTCGCACTCTCACTCTGTCTCTCTCTCTCTCGCACTCTCGCTCTCTCTTGCATTCTGTCTCTCTCTCTCACACTCGCACTCTGTCTCTCTCGCACTCTTGCACTCTTGCACTCTGTCTCTCTCTCGCACTGTCTCTCTCTCTCACGCTCTCTCTCTCGCACTCTTGCGCTCTCTCTCTCACGCTCTCTCTCTCTCTCTCTCGCACTCTCACACTGTCTCGCTCTCGCACTCTGGCTCTCTCTCGCACTCTCGCACTGTCTCTCTCTCTCTCGCACTCTGGCTCTCTCTCTCTCGCACTCTGTCTCTCTCTCGCACTCTGTGTGTCTCACTCTGTGTGTCTCACTCTCGCGCTCTGTCTCAATCTCGCACTCTGTCCCTCTCTCTCGCACTCTCGCTCTCTCTCTCGCGCTCTCGCTCTCTCTCTCGCACTCTCACTCTCTGTCTCGCACTCTCGCTCTCTCTCTCGCACTTTCGCTCTCTCTCTCGCACTCTCGCTCTCTCTCTCGCACTCTCGCTCTCACTGTCGCTCTGTCTCTCTCTCTCTCTCGCACTCTCACTCTGTCTCTCTCTCTCTCGCACCCTCGCTCTCTCTTGCATTCTGTCTCTCTCTCGCACTGTCTCTCTCTCTCACGCTCTCTCTCTCGCACTCTTGCGCTCTCTCTCTCACGCTCTCTCTCTCTCTCTCGCACTCTCACACTGTCTCTCTCGCACTCTGGCTCTCTCTCGCACTCTCGCACTGTCTCTCTCTTTCACACTCTGTCTCTCTCTCTCTCGCACTCTGTCTCTCTCTCTCTCGCACTCTGTTTCTCTCTCGCACTCTCGCACTCTTTCTCTCTCTCGCACTCTCACACTCTGTCTGTCTCGCACTCTGTCTCTCTCACACTCTGTCTCTCTCGCACTCTGTCTCTCTCGCACTCTCTCTCTCGCACTCTGTCTCTCTCTCTCACACTCTCGCACTCTGTCTCTCTCTCGCGCTCTGTGTGTCTCACTCTGTGTGTCTCACTCTGTGTGTCTCACTCTGTGTGTCTCACTCTCGCACTCTGTCTCACTCTTGCACTCTGTCTCTCTCACACTCTCTCTCTGTCGCACTCTTGCGCTCTCTCTCACACTCTCGCTCTCGCTCTCTCTCTCTCTCGCACTCTCGCTCTCTCTCTCTCTCGCACTCTCACACTCTCGCTCTCTCTCTCTCTCGCACTCTCACACTCTGTCTCTCTCGCACTCTGGCTCTCTCTCGCACTCTCACACTGTCTCTCTCTCGCACTCTGGCTCTCTCTCGCACTCTCGCACTGTCTCTCTCTCTCTCTCGCACTCTGGCTCTCTCTCTCTCACACTCTGACTCTCACTTGCACTCGCACTCTGTCTCTCTCTCGCACTCTGTCCCTCTCTCTCGCACTCTGTCCCTCTCTCTCGCACTCTCGCTCTCTCTCTCGCACTCTCGCTCTCTCTCGCACTCTCGCTCTCTCTCGCACTCTCGCTCTCTCTCTCGCACTCTCGCTCTCTCTCTCGCACTGTCGCTCTGTCTCTCTCTCTCTCTCGCACTCTCGCTCTGTCTCTCTCTCTCTCGCACTCTCGCTCTCTCTCTCACACTCTGTCTCTCTCGCACTCTGGCTCTCTCTCGCACTCTCACACTGTCTCTCTCTCGCACTCTGGCTCTCTCTCGCACTCTCGCACTGTCTCTCTCTCTCTCGCACTCTGACTTTCACTTGCACTCGCACTCTGTCTTTCTCTCGCACTCTGTCCCTCTCTCTCGCACTCTCGCTCTCTCTCTCGCACTCTCGCTCTCTCTCGCACTCTCGCTCTCTCTCGCACTCTCGCTCTCTCTCGCACTCTCGCTCTCTCTCGCACTCTCGCTCTCTCTCTCGCAGTCTCGCTCTCTCTCTCGCAGTCTCGCTCTCTCTCTCGCACTGTCGCTCTGTCTCTCTCTCGCACTCTCGCACTCTCGCTCTGTCTCTCTCTCTCTCGCACTCTCGCTCTCTCTTGCATTCTGTCTCTCTCTCTCACACTCGCACTCTGTCTCTCTCGCACTCGCACTGTTGCACTCTGTCTCTCTCTCGCACTCTGGCACTCTGTCTCTCTCGCGCTCTGTCTCTCTCGCACTCTGTCTCTCTCAGGCTCTCTCTCTGTCGCACTCTTGAGCTCTCTCTCTCACACTCTTGCTCTCTCTCGCACTCTCGCTCTCTCTCTTGCATTCTGTCTCTCTCTCGCACTCTTGCGCTCTCACTCTCGCTCTCTCGCTCTCATTCTCTCTCTCGCACTCTCACACTCTGTCTCTCTCGCACTCTCACCCTGTCTCTCTCTCTGTCACACTCAGTCTCTCTCTCGCACTCAGTCTCTCTATCGCACTCAGTCTCTCTCTCGCACTCAGTCTCTCTCTCTCTTGCACTCAGTCTCTCTCGCACTCAGTCTCTCTCTCGCACTCTGTCTCTCTCTTTCTCGCAATCTGGCTCTCTCTCTCTCGCACCAAGTCTCTCTCTCTCTCGCACTCTGTCTCTCTCTCTCTCGCACTCTGTCTCTCTCGCACTCTGTCTCTCTCGCACTCTGTGTGTCTCTCTCTCGCACTCTGTGTGTCTCTCTCTCGCACTCTGTGTGTCTCTCTCTTGCACTCTGTGTGTCTCTCTCTTGCGCACTCTGTCTGTGTCTCTCTCGCACTCTGTCTCTCTCGCACTCTGTGTGTTTCTCTCTCGCACTCTCGCACTGTCTCTCTCTCGCACGCACGCACTCTGTCTCTCTCTCTCGCACTCTGTCTCTCTCTCTCGCACTCTCGCTCTCTCTCTTGCACTCTGTCTCTCTCTCTCGGACTCTCGCTCTGTCTCTCTCTCTCATGCACTCTCGCTCTGTCTCTCTCTCTCGCACTCTCGCTCTCCCTCGCACTCTTGCACTCTGTCTCTCTCTCTCGCACTCGCACTCTGTCTCTCTCTCTCGCATTCGCACACTGTCTCTCTCGCTCGCAATCTTGCACTCTGTCTCTCTCCCGCACTCTGTCTCTCTCCCGCACTCTGTCTCTCTCCCGCACTCTGTCTCTCTCCCGCACTCTGTCTCTCCCTCGCACTGTCTCTCTCTCGCACTCTGTCTCTCTCTCGCACTCTGTCTCTCTCTCGCACTCTTGCGCTCTCTCTCGCTCTCTCTATCTCTCGCACTCTCGATCTCTCTCTCTCTCTCTCTCGCACTCTCACAATCTGTCTCTCTCGCACTCTATCTCTCTCTCTTGCACTCTCACCCTGTCTCTCTCTCTCGCTCTCTCGCTCTGTCTCTCTTTCTCACACTCTCGCTCTCTCTCGCATTCTGTCACTCTCTCACACTCTCACCCTGTCTCTCTCTCTCGCTCTCTCGCTCTGTCTCTCTCTCTCCCACTCTCGTTCTCTCTCGCATTCTGTCTCTCTCTCGCACTCTGTCTCTCTCTCGCACTCTGTCTCTCTCTCGCACTCTGGCTCTCTCTCGCGCTCTCGCACTGTCTCTCTCTCTCTCTCGCACTCTTTCTCTCTCGCACTCGCACTTTGTATCTCTCTCGCACTCTCGCACTCTGTCTCTCTCGCACTCGCACTCTGTCTCTCTCTCGCACTCTCGCACTCTGTCTCTCTCGCACTCTGCCTCTCTCTCGCGCTCAGTCTCTCTCTCGCGCTCTATCCCTCTCTCGCACTCAGTCTCTCTCTCGCACTCAGTCTGTCTCTCGCACTCAGTCTGTCTCGCGCACTCAGTCTCGCTCTCGCACTCAGTCTCGCTCTCGCACTCAGTCTCTCTCTCGCACTCAGTCTCTCTCTCGCACTCAGTCTCTCTCTCGCACTCTGTCTCTCTCTCGCACTCAGTCTCTCTCTCGCACTCAGTCTCTCTCTCGCACTCAGTCTCTCTCTCGCACTCAGTCTCTCTCTCGCACTCAGTCTCTCTCTCGCACTCAGTCTCTCTCTCGCACTCAGTCTCTCTCTCGCACTCAGTCTCTCTCTCGCACTCTGTCTCTCTCTCGCACTCTGTCTCTCTCTCTCTCGCACTCTGTCTCTCTCTCTCTTGCACTCTAGCACTCTCTCTGCCGCACTCTTGCACTCTCTCTCTCGCACTCTCGTACTCTCGCACTTTGTCTCTCGCTCTCTCGCACTCTCGCATTCTGTCTCTCGTTCTCTCGCACTCGCACTCGCTCTCTCTCTCTCGGACTCGCACTCTGTCTCTCTCTCGCACTCTCACACTCTGTCTCCCTCTCGCACTCTGTCTCTCTCTCACGCTCTCTGTGTCTCACTCTGTGTGTCTCACTCTGTGTGTCTCACTCTCGCACTCTGTCTCACTCTTGCACTCTGTCTCACCCTTGCACTCTGTCTCTCTCTCACGCTCTCTCTCTCTCGGACTCTTGCGCTCTCTCTCTCACACTCTCGCTCTCTCTCTCTCTCGCACTCTCACACTCTGTCTCTCTCGCACTCTTGCTCTCTCTCACACTCTCTCTCTCTCGCACTCTCGCACTCTGTCTCTCCCTCGCACTCTCGCACTCTGTCTCTCTCTCGCACTCTGTCCCTCTCTCTCGCACTCTCACTCTCTCTCTCGCACTCTCGCTCTCTCTCGCACTCTCGCTCTCTCTCGCACTCTCGCTCTCTCTCGCACTCTCGCTCTCTCTCTCGCACTCTCGCTCTCTCTTGCATTCTGTCTCTCTCTCTCACACTCGCACTCTTTCTCTCTCGCACTCGCACTCTTGCACTCTGTCTCTCTCTCGCACTCTGGCACTCTGTATCTCTCGTGCTCTCTCTCTTTCGCGCTCTGTCTCTCTTGCGCTCTGTCTCTCTCGCACTCTGTCTCTCTCACGCTCTCTCTCTGTCGCACTCTTGCGCTCTCTCTCTCACACTCTCGCTCTCTCTCGCACTCTCGCTCTCTCTCTCGCACTCTGTCTCTCTTTCGCACTCTGTCTCTCTCCCGCACTCTGTCTCTCTCTCCCGCACTCTGTCTCTCTCTCCTGCACTCTGTCTCTCTCTCGCACTGTCTCTCCCTCGCACTGTCTCTCTCTCGCACTCTGTCTCTCTCTCGCACTCTGTCTCTCTCTCGCACTCTGTCTCTCTCTCGCACTCTGTCTCTCTCTCGCACTCTGTCTCTCTCTCGCACTCTGTCTCTCTCTCACACTCTTGCGCTCTCTCTCGCTCTCTCTATCTCTCGCACTCTCGATCTCTCTCTCTCGCACTCTCGCAATCTGTCTCTCTCGCACTCTATCTCTCTCTCCCGCACTCTGTCTCTCTCTCCCGCACTCTGTCTCTCTCTCCCGCACTCTGTCTCTCTCTCCCGCACTCTGTCTCTCTCTCGCACTCTCGCTCTCTCTCTCGCACTGTCTCTCTCTCGCACTCTGTCTCACTCTCGCACTCTGTCTCTCTCTCGCACTCTGTCTCTCTCTCGCACTCTTGCGCTCTCTCTCGCTCTCTCTATCTCTCGCATTCTTGATCTCTCTCTCTCGCACTCACGCAATCTGTCTCTCTCGCACTCTATCTCTCTCTCTCTCGCACTCTCGCTCTGTCTCTCTTTCTCACACTCTCGCTCTCTCTTGCATTCTGTCTCTCTCTCACACTCTCACCCTGTCTCTCTCTCTCGCTCTCTCGCTCTGTCTCTCTCTCTCACACTCTCGCTCTCTCTCGCATTCTGTCTCTCTCTCGCACTCTGCCTCTCTCTCGCGCTCTCGCACTGTCTCTCTCTCGCACTCGTACTTTGTCTCTCTCTCGCACTCTCACACTATGTCTCTCTCTCGCACTCTCGCACTCTGTCTCTCTCGCACTCTGTCTCTCTCGCACTCTGTCTCTCTCTCGCGCTCAGTCTCTCTCTCGCGCTCAGTCTCTCTCTCGTGCTCAGTCTCTCTCTCGCTCTCAGTCTCTCTCCCGCGCTCAGTCTCTCTCTCACGCTCAGTCTCTCTCTCGCGCTCAGTCTCTCTCTCGCGCTCAGTCTCTCTCTCGCGCTCAGTCTCTCTCTCGCGCTCAGTCTCTCTCTCGCACTCTGTCTCTCTCTCTCTCGCACTTTGTCTCTCTCTCTCTCGCACTCTTGCACTCTCTCTGTCGCACTCTTGCACTCTCTCTCTCTCGCAATCTCGCACTCTCTCTCTCGCACTCTCGCACTTTGTCTCTCTCTCTCTCTCTCGCGCACTCTGTCTCTATCTCTCTCTCTCTCGCACTCTGTCTCTCACGCTCTGTGTGTCTCATCAGTGTGTCTCATCAGTGTGTCTCACTCTGTGTGTCTCACTGTGTGTGTCTCTCTCTCGCACTCTGTGTGTCTCTCTCTTGCGCACTCTGTGTGTGTCTCTCTCGCACTCTGTGTGTGTCTCTCTCACACTCTGTCTCTCTCGCACTCTGTGTGTTTCTCTCTCGCACTCTCGCACTGTCTCTCTCTCGCACTCGCGCACTCTGTCTCTCTCTCTCGCACTCTCGCTCTCTCTCTCGCACTCTCGCTCTCTCTCTCGCACTCTCGCTCTCTCTCTCGCACTGTCGCTCTGTCTCTCTCTCTCTCTCGCACTCTCGCTCTGTCTCTCTCTCTCTCGCACTCTCGCTCTCTCTTGCATTCTGTCTCTCTCTCTCACACTCGCACTCTGTCTCTCTCGCACTCGCACTTTTGCACTCTGTCTCTCTCTCACACTCTGTCTCTCTCTCGCACTCTGTCTCTCTCTCGTACTCTGTCTCTCTCTCGCACTCTCGCAATCTGTCTCTCTCGCACTCTCTCTCTCTCGCACTCTGTCTCTCTCTCGCGCTCAGTCTCTCTCTCGCGCTCAGTCTCTCTCTCGTGCTCAGTCTCTCTCTCGCTCTCAGTCTCTCTCCCGCGCTCAGTCTCTCTCTCACGCTCAGTCTCTCTCTCGCGCTCAGTCTCTCTCTCGCGCTCAGTCTCTCTCTCGCGCTCAGTCTCTCTCTCGCGCTCAGTCTCTCTCTCGCACTCTGTCTCTCTCTCTCTCGCACTTTGTCTCTCTCTCTCTCGCACTCTTGCACTCTCTCTGTCGCACTCTTGCACTCTCTCTCTCTCGCAATCTCGCACTCTCTCTCTCGCACTCTCGCACTTTGTCTCTCTCTCTCTCTCTCGCGCACTCTGTCTCTATCTCTCTCTCTCTCGCACTCTGTCTCTCACGCTCTGTGTGTCTCATCAGTGTGTCTCATCAGTGTGTCTCACTCTGTGTGTCTCACTGTGTGTGTCTCTCTCTCGCACTCTGTGTGTCTCTCTCTTGCGCACTCTGTGTGTGTCTCTCTCGCACTCTGTGTGTGTCTCTCTCACACTCTGTCTCTCTCGCACTCTGTGTGTTTCTCTCTCGCACTCTCGCACTGTCTCTCTCTCGCACTCGCGCACTCTGTCTCTCTCTCTCGCACTCTCGCTCTCTCTCTCGCACTCTCGCTCTCTCTCTTGCACTCTGTCTCTCTCTCTCGGACTCTCGCTCTGTCTCTCTCTCTCATGCACTCTCGCTCTGTCTCTCTCTCTCGCACTCTCGCTCTCACTCGCACTCTTGCACTCTGTCTCTCTCTCTCGCACTCGCACTCTGTCTCTCTCTCTCGCATTCGCACACTGTCTCTCTCGCTCGCAATCTTGCACTCTGTCTCTCTCCCACACTCTGTCTCTCTCCCGCACTCTGTCTCTCCCTCGCACTGTCTCTCTCTCGCACTCTGTCTCTCTCTCGCACTCTGTCTCTCTCTCGCACTCTTGCGCTCTCTCTCGCTCTCTCTATTTCTCGCACTCTCGCACTCTGTCTCTTTCGCACTCGCACTCTGTCTCTCTCGCACTCTGTCTCTCTCTCGCACTCTGCCTCTCTCTCGCGCTCAGTCTCTCTCTCGCACTCAGTCTCTCTCTCGCACTCAGTCTCTATCTCGCACTCAGTCTCTCTCTCGCACTCAGTCTCTCTCTCGCACTCAGTCTCTCTCTCGCACTCAGTCTCTCTCTCGCACTCAGTCTCTCTCTCGCACAATGGCTCTCTCTCGCGCTCTCGCACTGTCTCTCTCTCTCTCTCGCACTCTTTCTCTCTCGCACTCTCGCACTCTGTCTCTCTCTCGCACTCTCGCACTCTGTCTCTCTCGCACTCTGTCTCTCTCTCGCACTCTGCCTCTCTCTCGCGCTCAGTCTCTCTCTCGCGCTCTATCCCTCTCTCGCACTCAGTCTCTCTCTCGCACTCAGTCTGTCTCTCGCACTCAGTCTCTCTCTCGCACTCAGTCTCTCTCTCGCACTCAGTCTCTCTCTCGCACTCAGTCTCTCTCTCGCACTCTGTCTCTCTCTTTCTCGCAATCTGGCTCTCTCTCTCTCGCACCAAGTCTCTCTCTCTCTCGCACTCTGTCTCTCTCTATCTCGCACTCTGTCTCTCTCGCACTCTGTCTCTCTCGCACTCTGTGTGTCTCTCTCTCTCACTCTGTGTGTCTCTCTCTCGCACTCTGTGTGTCTCTCTCTTGCGCACTCTGTCTGTGTCTCTCTCGCACTCTGTCTCTCTCGCACTCTGTGTGTTTCTCTCTCGCACTCTCGCACTGTCTCTCTCTCGCACGCGCGCACTCTGTCGCTCTCTCTCGCACTCTCGCTCTCTCTCTCGCACTCTCGCTCTCTCTCTTGCACTCTGTCTCTCTCTCTCGGACTCTCGCTCTGTCTCTCTCTCTCATGCACTCTCGCTCTGTCTCTCTCTCTTGCACTCTCGCTCTCCCTCGCACTCTTGCACTCTGTCTCTCTCTCTCGCACTCGCACTCTGTCTCTCTCTCTCGCATTCGCACACTGTCTCTCTCACTCGCAATCTTGCACTCTGTCTCTCTCCCGCACTCTGTCTCTCTCCCGCACTCTGTCTCTCTCCCGCACTCTGTCTCTCTCCCGCACTCTGTCTCTCCCTCGCACTGTCTCTCTCTCGCACTCTGTCTCTCTCTCGCACTCTGTCTCTCTCTCGCACTCTGTCTCTCTCTCGCACTGTTGCGCTCTCTCTCGCTCTCTCTATCTCTCGCACTCTCGATCTCTCTCTCTCTCTCTCTCGCACTCTCACAATCTGTCTCTCTCGCACTCTATCTCTCTCTCTCGCACTCTCACCCTGTCTCTCTCTCTCGCTCTCTCGCTCTGTCTCTCTTTCTCACACTCTCGCTCTCTCTCGCATTCTGTCACTCTCTCACACTCTCACCCTGTCTCTCTCTCTCGCTCTCTCGCTCTGTCTCTCTCTCTCCCACTCTCGTTCTCTCTCGCACTCTGTCTCTCTCTCGCACTCTGTCTCTCTCTCGCACTCTGTCTCTCTCTCGCACTCTGGCTCTCTCTCGCGCTCTCGCACTGTCTCTCTCTCTCTCTCGCACTCTTTCTCTCTCGCACTCGCACTTTGTATCTCTCTCGCACTCTCGCACTCTGTCTCTCTCGCACTCGCACTCTGTCTCTCTCTCGCACTCTCGCACTCTGTCTCTCTCTCGCGCTCAGTCTCTCTCTCGCGCTCTATCCCTCTCTCGCACTCAGTCTCTCTCTCGCACTCAGTCTGTCTCTCGCACGCAGTCTGTCTCGCGCACTCAGTCTCGCTCTCGCACTCAGTCTCTCTCTCGCACTCAGTCTCTCTCTCGCACTCAGTCTCTCTCTCGCACTCAGTCTCTCTCTCGCACTCAGTCTCTCTCTCGCACTCAGTCTCTCTCTCGCACTCAGTCTCTCTCTCGCACTCAGTCTCTCTCTCGCACTCAGTCTCTCTCTCGCACTCAGTCTCTCTCTCGCACTCAGTCTCTCTCTCGCACTCAGTCTCTCTCTCGCACTCTGTCTCTCTCTCGCACTCTGTCTCTCTCTCTCTCGCACTCTGTCTCTCTCTCTCTTGCACTCTAGCACTCTCTCTGCCGCACTCTTGCACTCTCTCTCTCGCACTCTCGTACTCTCGCACTTTGTCTCTCGCTCTCTCGCACTCTCGCATTCTGTCTCTCGTTCTCTCGCACTCGCACTCGCTCTCTCTCTCTCGCACTCGCACTCTGTCTCTCTCTCGCACTCTCACACTCTGTCTCCCTCTCGCACTCTGTCTCTCTCTCACGCTCTCTGTGTCTCACTCTGTGTGTCTCACTCTGTGTGTCTCACTCTCGCACTCTGTCTCACTCTTGCACTCTGTCTCACCCTTGCACTCTGTCTCTCTCTCACGCTCTCTCTCTCTCGGACTCTTGCGCTCTCTCTCTCACACTCTCGCTCTCTCTCTCTCTCGCACTCTCACACTCTGTCTCTCTCGCACTCTTGCTCTCTCTCACACTCTCTCTCTCTCGCACTCTCGCACTCTGTCTCTCCCTCGCACTCTCGCACTCTGTCTCTCTCTCGCACTCTGTCCCTCTCTCTCGCACTCTCACTCTCTCTCTCGCACTCTCGCTCTCTCTCGCACTCTCGCTCTCTCTCGCACTCTCGCTCTCTCTCGCACTCTCGCTCTCTCTCTCGCACTCTCGCTCTCTCTTGCATTCTGTCTCTCTCTCTCACACTCGCACTCTTTCTCTCTCGCACTCGCACTCTTGCACTCTGTCTCTCTCTCGCACTCTGGCACTCTGTATCTCTCGTGCTCTCTCTCTTTCGCGCTCTGTCTCTCTTGCGCTCTGTCTCTCTCGCACTCTGTCTCTCTCACGCTCTCTCTCTGTCGCACTCTTGCGCTCTCTCTCTCACACTCTCGCTCTCTCTCGCACTCTCGCTCTCTCTCTCGCACTCTGTCTCTCTATCGGACTGTGTCTCTCTCCCGCACTCTGTCTCTCTCTCCCGCACTCTGTCTCTCTCTCCTGCACTCTGTCTCTCTCTCGCACTGTCTCTCTCTCGCACTCTGTCTCTCTCTCGCACTCTGTCTCTCTCTCGCACTCTGTCTCTCTCTCGCACTCTGTCTCTCTCTCGCACTCTTGCGCTCTCTCTCGCTCTCTCTATCTCTCGCACTCTCGATCTCTCTCTCTCGCACTCTCGCAATCTGTCTCTCTCGCACTCTATCTCTCTCTCCCGCACTCTGTCTCTCTCTCCCGCACTCTGTCTCTCTCTCCCGCACTCTGTCTCTCTCTCCCGCACTCTGTCTCTCTCTCGCACTCTGTCTCTCTCACGCTCTCTCTCTGTCGCACTCTTGCGCTCTCTCTCTCACACTCTCGCTCTCTCTCGCACTCTCGCTCTCTCTCTCGCACTCTGTCTCTCTTTCGCACTCTGTCTCTCTCCCGCACTCTGTCTCTCTCTCCCGCACTCTGTCTCTCTCTCCTGCACTCTGTCTCTCTCTCGCACTGTCTCTCTCTCGCACTGTCTCTCTCTCGCACTCTGTCTCTCTCTCGCACTCTGTCTCTCTCTCGCACTCTGTCTCTCTCTCGCACTCTTGCGCTCTCTCTCGCTCTCTCTATCTCTCGCACTCTCGATCTCTCTCTCTCGCACTCACGCAATCTGTCTCTCTCGCACTCTATCTCTCTCTCTCTCGCACTCTCGCTCTGTCTCTCTTTCTCACACTCTCGCTCTCTCTTGCATTCTGTCTCTCTCTCACACTCTCACCCTGTCTCTCTCTCTCGCTCTCTCGCTCTGTCTCTCTCTCTCACACTCTCGCTCTCTCTCGCATTCTGTCTCTCTCTCGCACTCTGCCTCTCTCTCGCGCTCTCGCACTGTCTCTCTCTCTCTCGCACTCTTACTTTGTCTCTCTCTCGCACTCTCGCACTATGTCTCTCTCTCGCACTCTCGCACTCTGTCTCTCTCGCACTCTGTCTCTCTCGCACTCTGTCTCTCTCTCGCGCTCAGTCTCTCTCTCGCGCTCAGTCTCTCTCTCGTGCTCAGTCTCTCTCTCGCTCTCAGTCTCTCTCTCGCACTCAGTCTCTCTCTCGCGCTCAGTCTCTCTCTCGCGCTCAGTCTCTCTCTCGCGCTCAGTCTCTCTCTCGCGCTCAGTCTCTCTCTCGCGCTCAGTCTCTCTCTCGCGCTCAGTCTCTCTCTCGC
The DNA here is from genome assembly GCF_964194155.1 of Cetorhinus maximus. Classification (NCBI taxonomy): domain Eukaryota; kingdom Metazoa; phylum Chordata; class Chondrichthyes; order Lamniformes; family Cetorhinidae; genus Cetorhinus; species Cetorhinus maximus. The sequence continues at coordinate 51,276 of NW_027597530.1, read as the reverse complement.
GCTCAGTCTCTCTCTCGCGCTCAGTCTCTCTCTCGCGCTCTGTCTCTCTCTCTCTCGCACTCTTGCACTCTCTCTGTCGCACTCTTGCACTCTCTCTCTCTCGCACTCTCGCACTCTCTCTCTCGCACTCTCGCACTTTGTCTCTCTCTCTCTCTCTCGCGCACTCTGTCTCTCTCTCTCTCTCTCTCGCACTCTGTGTGTCTCTCTCTTGCGCACTCTGTGTGTGTCTCTCTCGCACTCTGTGTGTGTCTCTCTCGCACTCTGTGTGTTTCTCTCTCGCACTCTCGCACTGTCTCTCTCTCGCACTCGCGCACTCTGTCTCTCTCTCTCGCACTCTCGCTCTCTCTCTCGCACTCTCGCTCTCTCTCTCGCGCTCAGTCTCTCTCTCGCGCTCAGTCTCTCTCTCGCGCTCAGTCTCTCTCTCGCGCTCAGTCTCTCTCTCGCACTCTGTCTCTCTCTCTCTCGCACTTTGTCTCTCTCTCTCTCGCACTCTCGCTCTCTCTCGCACTCTCGCTCTCTCTCACACTCTCGCTCTCTCTCGCACTCTCGCTCTCTCTCGCACTCTCGCTCTCTCTCTCGCACTCTCGCTCTCTCTTGCATTCTGTCTCTCTCTCTCACACTCGCACTCTTTCTCTCTCGCACTCGCACTCTTGCACTCTGTCTCTCTCTCGCACTCTGGCACTCTGTATCTCTCGTGCTCTCTCTCTTTCGCGCTCTGTCTCTCTTGCGCTCTGTCTCTCTCGCACTCTGTCTCTCTCACGCTCTCTCTCTGTCGCACTCTTGCGCTCTCTCTCTCACACTCTCGCTCTCTCTCGCACTCTCGCTCTCTCTCTCGCACTCTGTCTCTCTATCGGACTCTGTCTCTCTCCCGCACTCTGTCTCTCTCTCCCGCACTCTGTCTCTCTCTCCTGCACTCTGTCTCTCTCTCGCACTGTCTCTCTCTCGCACTCTGTCTCTCTCTCGCACTCTGTCTCTCTCTCGCACTCTGTCTCTCTCTGTCACACTCTTGCGCTCTCTCTCTCACACTCTCACCCTGTCTCTCTCTCTCGCTCTCTCGCTCTGTCTCTCTCTGTCACACTCTCGCTCTCTCTCGCATTCTGTCTCTCTCTCGCACTCTGCCTCTCTCTCGCGCTCTCGCACTGTCTCTCTCTCTCTCGCACTCTTACTTTGTCTCTCTCTCGCACTCTCGCACTATGTCTCTCTCTCGCACTCTCGCACTCTGTCTCTCTCGCACTCTGTCTCTCTCGCACTCTGTCTCTCTCTCGCGCTCAGTCTCTCTCTCGCGCTCAGTCTCTCTCTCGTGCTCAGTCTCTCTCTCGCTCTCAGTCTCTCTCTCGCACTCAGTCTCTCTCTCGCGCTCAGTCTCTCTCTCGCGCTCAGTCTCTCTCTCGCGCTCAGTCTCTCTCTCGCGCTCAGTCTCTCTCTCGCGCTCAGTCTCTCTCTCGCGCTCAGTCTCTCTCTCGCGCTCTGTCTCTCTCTCTCTCGCACTCTTGCACTCTCTCTGTCGCACTCTTGCACTCTCTCTCTCTCGCACTCTCGCACTCTCTCTCTCGCACTCTCGCACTTTGTCTCTCTCTCTCTCTCTCGCGCACTCTGTCTCTCTCTCTCTCTCTCTCGCACTCTGTGTGTCTCTCTCTTGCGCACTCTGTGTGTGTCTCTCTCGCACTCTGTGTGTGTCTCTCTCGCACTCTGTGTGTTTCTCTCTCGCACTCTCGCACTGTCTCTCTCTCGCACTCGCGCACTCTGTCTCTCTCTCTCGCACTCTCGCTCTCTCTCTCGCACTCTCGCTCTCTCTCTCGTGCTCAGTCTCTCTCTCGCGCTCAGTCTCTCTCTCGCGCTCAGTCTCTCTCTCGCGCTCAGTCTCTCTCTCGCACTCTGTCTCTCTCTCTCTCGCACTTTGTCTCTCTCTCTCTCGCACTCTTGCACTCTCTCTGTCGCACTCTTGCACTCTCTCTCTCTCGCACTCTCGCACTCTCTCTCTCGCACTCTCGCACTTTGTCTCTCTCTCTCTCTCTCGCGCACTCTGTCTCTCTCTCTCTCTCTCTCGCACTCTGTCTCTCACGCTCTGTGTGTCTCATCAGTGTGTCTCATCAGTGTGTCTCACTCTGTGTGTCTCACTGTGTGTGTCTCTCTCTCGCACTCTGTGTGTCTCTCTCTTGCGCACTCTGTGTGTGTCTCTCTCGCACTCTGTGTGTGTCTCTCTCGCACTCTGTGTGTTTCTCTCTCGCACTCTCGCACTGTCTCTCTCTCGCACTCGCGCACTCTGTCTCTCTCTCTCGCACTCTCGCTCTCTCTCTCGCACTCTCGCTCTCTCTCTTGCACTCTGTCTCTCTCTCTCGGACTCTCGCTCTGTCTCTCTCTCTCATGCACTCTCGCTCTGTCTCTCTCTCTCGCACTCTCGCTCTCACTCGCACTCTTGCACTCTGTCTCTCTCTCTCGCACTCGCACTCTGTCTCTCTCTCTCGCATTCGCACACTGTCTCTCTCGCTCGCAATCTTGCACTCTGTCTCTCTCCCACACTCTGTCTCTCTCCCGCACTCTGTCTCTCCCTCGCACTGTCTCTCTCTCGCACTCTGTCTCTCTCTCGCACTCTGTCTCTCTCTCGCACTCTTGCGCTCTCTCTCGCTCTCTCTATTTCTCGCACTCTCGCACTCTGTCTCTTTCGCACTCGCACTCTGTCTCTCTCGCACTCTGTCTCTCTCTCGCACTCTGCCTCTCTCTCGCGCTCAGTCTCTCTCTCGCACTCAGTCTCTCTCTCGCACTCAGTCTCTCTCTCGCACTCAGTCTCTCTCTCGCACTCAGTCTCTCTCTCGCACTCAGTCTCTCTCTCGCACTCAGTCTCTCTCTCGCACTCAGTCTCTCTCTCGCACAATGGCTCTCTCTCGCGCTCTCGCACTGTCTCTCTCTCTCTCTCGCACTCTTTCTCTCTCGCACTCTCGCACTCTGTCTCTCTCTCGCACTCTCGCACTCTGTCTCTCTCGCACTCTGTCTCTCTCTCGCACTCAGTCTGTCTCTCGCACTCAGTCTCTCTCTCGCACTCAGTCTCTCTCTCGCACTCAGTCTCTCTCTCGCACTCAGTCTCTCTCTCGCACTCAGTCTCTCTCTCGCACTCAGTCTCTCTCGCACTCAGTCTCTCTCTCGCACTCAGTCTCTCTCTCGCACTCAGTCTCTCTCTTCTCTCTCGCACTCAGTCTCTCTCTCACACTCAGTCTCTCTCTCGCACTCAGTCTCTCTCTCGCACTCTAGCACTCTCTCTCTCGCACTCTCGCTCTCTCTCGCACTCGCGCTCTCTCTCTCTCTCTCGCACTCTGTCTCTCTTTCGCACTCTGTCTCTCTCTCGCATTCTGTCTCTCTCTCGCATTCTGTCTCTCTCTCGCACTCTGTCTCTCTCTCGCGCTCTGTGTGTCTCACTCTGTGTGTCTCACTCTGTGTGTCTCACTCTGTGTGTCTCACTCTCGCACTCTGTCTCACTCTTGCACTCTGTCTCTCTCACGCTCTCTCTCTGTTGCACTCTTGCGCTCTCTCTCTCACACTCTCGCTCTCTCTCTCTCTCGCACTCTCGCACTCTGTCTCTCTCGCACTCTGGCTCTCTCTCGCACTCTCACACTGTCTCTCTCTCGCACTCTGGCTCTCTCTCGCACTCTTGCACTGTCTCTCTCTCTCTCGCACTCTGGCTCTCTCTCTCGCACTCTGTCTCTCACTTGCACTCGCACTCTGTCTCTCTCTCGCACTCTCGCACTCTGTGTGTCTCTCTCTCACACTCTGTCTCTCTCTCTCTCGCACTCTGTCTCTCTCTCTCTCGCACTCTGTCTCTCTCTCTCTTGCACTCTCGCTCTGTCTCTCTCTCTCTCGCACTCTCGCTCTCTCTCGCACTCTCACACTCTGTCTCTCTCGCACTCTGTCTCTCTCACACTCTGTCTCTCTCGCACTCTGTCTCTCTAGCACTCTGTCTCTCTCGCACTCTGTCTCTCTCGCACTCTGTCTCTCGCGCACTCTGTCTCTCTCGCACTCTCGCACTCTGTCTCTCTCGTGCTCTGTCTCTTTCGCGCTCTGTCTCTCTCGCGCTCTGTCTCTCTCGCGCTCTGTCTCTCTCGCACTCTGTCTCTCTCACGCTCTCTCTCTGTCACACTCTTGCGCTCTCTCTCTCACACTCTCACCCTCTCTCTCTCTCTCTCGCTCTCTCGCTCTGTCTCTCTCTCTCACACTCTCGCTCTCTCTCGCATTCTGTCTCTCTCTCGCACTCTGCCTCTCTCTCGCGCTCTCGCACTGTCTCTCTCTCTCTCGCACTCTTACTTTGTCTCTCTCTCGCACTCTCGCACTATGTCTCTCTCTCGCACTCTCGCACTCTGTCTCTCTCGCACTCTGTCTCTCTCGCACTCTGTCTCTCTCTCGCGCTCAGTCTCTCTCTCGCGCTCAGTCTCTCTCTCGTGCTCAGTCTCTCTCTCGCTCTCAGTCTCTCTCTCGCACTCAGTCTCTCTCTCGCGCTCAGTCTCTCTCTTGCGCTCAGTCTCTCTCGCGCTCAGTCTCTCTCTCGCGCTCAGTCTCTCTCTCGCGCTCAGTCTCTCTCTCGCGCTCAGTCTCTCTCTCGCGCTCAGTCTCTCTCTCGCGCTCAGTCTTTCTCTCGCGCTCAGTCTCTCTCTCGCACTCTGTCTCTCTCTCTCTCGCACTCTTGCACTCTCTCTGTCGCACTCTTGCACTCTCTCTCTCTCGCACTCTCGCACTCTCTCTCTCGCACTCTCGCACTTTGTCTCTCTCTCTCTCTCTCGCGCACTCTGTCTCTCTCTCTCTCTCTCTCGCACTCTGTGTGTCTCTCTCTTGCGCACTCTGTGTGTGTCTCTCTCGCACTCTGTGTGTTTCTCTCTCGCACTCTCGCACTGTCTCTCTCTCGCACTCGCGCACTCTGTCTCTCTCTCTCGCACTCTCGCTCTCTCTCTCGCACTCTCGCTCTCTCTCTCGCGCTCAGTCTCTCTCTCGCGCTCAGTCTCTCTCTCGCGCTCAGTCTCTCTCTCGCGCTCAGTCTCTCTCTCGCACTCTGTCTCTCTCTCTCTCGCACTTTGTCTCTCTCTCTCTCGCACTCTTGCACTCTCTCTGTCGCACTCTTGCACTCTCTCTCTCTCGCACTCTCGCACTCTCTCTCTCGCACTCTCGCACTTTGTCTCTCTCTCTCTCTCTCGCGCACTCTGTCTCTCTCTCTCTCTCTCTCGCACTCTGTCTCTCACGCTCTGTGTGTCTCATCAGTGTGTCTCATCAGTGTGTCTCACTCTGTGTGTCTCACTGTGTGTGTCTCTCTCTCGCACTCTGTGTGTCTCTCTCTTGCGCACTCTGTGTGTGTCTCTCTCGCACTCTGTGTGTGTCTCTCTCGCACTCTGTGTGTTTCTCTCTCGCACTCTCGCACTGTCTCTCTCTCGCACTCGCGCACTCTGTCTCTCTCTCTCGCACTCTCGCTCTCTCTCTCGCACTCTCGCTCTCTCTCTTGCACTCTGTCTCTCTCTCTCGGACTCTCGCTCTGTCTCTCTCTCTCATGCACTCTCGCTCTGTCTCTCTCTCTCGCACTCTCGCTCTCACTCGCACTCTTGCACTCTGTCTCTCTCTCTCGCACTCGCACTCTGTCTCTCTCTCTCGCATTCGCACACTGTCTCTCTCGCTCGCAATCTTGCACTCTGTCTCTCTCCCACACTCTGTCTCTCTCCCGCACTCTGTCTCTCCCTCGCACTGTCTCTCTCTCGCACTCTGTCTCTCTCTCGCACTCTGTCTCTCTCTCGCACTCTTGCGCTCTCTCTCGCTCTCTCTATTTCTCGCACTCTCGCACTCTGTCTCTTTCGCACTCGCACTCTGTCTCTCTCGCACTCTGTCTCTCTCTCGCACTCTGCCTCTCTCTCGCGCTCAGTCTCTCTCTCGCACTCAGTCTCTCTCTCGCACTCAGTCTCTATCTCGCACTCAGTCTCTCTCTCGCACTCAGTCTCTCTCTCGCACTCAGTCTCTCTCTCGCACTCAGTCTCTCTCTCGCACTCAGTCTCTCTCTCGCACAATGGCTCTCTCTCGCGCTCTCGCACTGTCTCTCTCTCTCTCTCGCACTCTTTCTCTCTCGCACTCTCGCACTCTGTCTCTCTCTCGCACTCTCGCACTCTGTCTCTCTCGCACTCTGTCTCTCTCTCGCACTCTGCCTCTCTCTCGCGCTCAGTCTCTCTCTCGCGCTCTATCCCTCTCTCGCACTCAGTCTCTCTCTCGCACTCAGTCTGTCTCTCGCACTCAGTCTCTCTCTCGCACTCAGTCTCTCTCTCGCACTCAGTCTCTCTCTCGCACTCAGTCTCTCTCTCGCACTCTGTCTCTCTCTTTCTCGCAATCTGGCTCTCTCTCTCTCGCACCAAGTCTCTCTCTCTCTCGCACTCTGTCTCTCTCTATCTCGCACTCTGTCTCTCTCGCACTCTGTCTCTCTCGCACTCTGTGTGTCTCTCTCTCTCACTCTGTGTGTCTCTCTCTCGCACTCTGTGTGTCTCTCTCTTGCGCACTCTGTCTGTGTCTCTCTCGCACTCTGTCTCTCTCGCACTCTGTGTGTTTCTCTCTCGCACTCTCGCACTGTCTCTCTCTCGCACGCGCGCACTCTGTCGCTCTCTCTCGCACTCTCGCTCTCTCTCTCGCACTCTCGCTCTCTCTCTTGCACTCTGTCTCTCTCTCTCGGACTCTCGCTCTGTCTCTCTCTCTCATGCACTCTCGCTCTGTCTCTCTCTCTTGCACTCTCGCTCTCCCTCGCACTCTTGCACTCTGTCTCTCTCTCTCGCACTCGCACTCTGTCTCTCTCTCTCGCATTCGCACACTGTCTCTCTCACTCGCAATCTTGCACTCTGTCTCTCTCCCCGCACTCTGTCTCTCTCCCGCACTCTGTCTCTCTCCCGCACTCTGTCTCTCTCCCGCACTCTGTCTCTCCCTCGCACTGTCTCTCTCTCGCACTCTGTCTCTCTCTCGCACTCTGTCTCTCTCTCGCACTCTGTCTCTCTCTCGCACTGTTGCGCTCTCTCTCGCTCTCTCTATCTCTCGCACTCTCGATCTCTCTCTCTCTCTCTCTCGCACTCTCACAATCTGTCTCTCTCGCACTCTATCTCTCTCTCTCGCACTCTCACCCTGTCTCTCTCTCTCGCTCTCTCGCTCTGTCTCTCTTTCTCACACTCTCGCTCTCTCTCGCATTCTGTCACTCTCTCACACTCTCACCCTGTCTCTCTCTCTCGCTCTCCTCGCTCTGTCTCTCTCTCTCCCACTCTCGTTCTCTCTCGCACTCTGTCTCTCTCTCGCACTCTGTCTCTCTCTCGCACTCTGTCTCTCTCTCGCACTCTGGCTCTCTCTCGCGCTCTCGCACTGTCTCTCTCTCTCTCTCGCACTCTTTCTCTCTCGCACTCGCACTTTGTATCTCTCTCGCACTCTCGCACTCTGTCTCTCTCGCACTCGCACTCTGTCTCTCTCTCGCACTCTCGCACTCTGTCTCTCTCTCGCGCTCAGTCTCTCTCTCGCGCTCTATCCCTCTCTCGCACTCAGTCTCTCTCTCGCACTCAGTCTGTCTCTCGCACGCAGTCTGTCTCGCGCACTCAGTCTCGCTCTCGCACTCAGTCTCTCTCTCGCACTCAGTCTCTCTCATCGCACTCAGTCTCTCTCTCGCACTCAGTCTCTCTCTCGCACTCAGTCTCTCTCTCGCACTCAGTCTCTCTCTCGCACTCAGTCTCTCTCTCGCACTCAGTCTCTCTCTCGCACTCAGTCTCTCTCTCGCACTCAGTCTCTCTCTCGCACTCAGTCTCTCTCTCGCACTCTGTCTCTCTCTCGCACTCTGTCTCTCTCTCTCTCGCACTCTGTCTCTCTCTCTCTTGCACTCTAGCACTCTCTCTGCCGCACTCTTGCACTCTCTCTCTCGCACTCTCGTACTCTCGCACTTTGTCTCTCGCTCTCTCGCACTCTCGCATTCTGTCTCTCGTTCTCTCGCACTCGCACTCGCTCTCTCTCTCTCGCACTCGCACTCTGTCTCTCTCTCGCACTCTCACACTCTGTCTCCCTCTCGCACTCTGTCTCTCTCTCACGCTCTCTGTGTCTCACTCTGTGTGTCTCACTCTGTGTGTCTCACTCTCGCACTCTGTCTCACTCTTGCACTCTGTCTCACCCTTGCACTCTGTCTCTCTCACGCTCTCTCTCTCTCGGACTCTTGCGCTCTCTCTCTCACACTCTCGCTCTCTCTCTCTCTCGCACTCTCACACTCTGTCTCTCTCGCACTCTTGCTCTCTCTCACACTCTCTCTCTCTCGCACTCTCGCACTCTGTCTCTCCCTCGCACTCTCGCACTCTGTCTCTCTCTCGCACTCTGTCCCTCTCTCTCGCACTCTCACTCTCTCTCTCGCACTCTCGCTCTCTCTCGCACTCTCGCTCTCTCTCGCACTCTCGCTCTCTCTCGCACTCTCGCTCTCTCTCTCGCACTCTCGCTCTCTCTTGCATTCTGTCTCTCTCTCTCACACTCGCACTCTTTCTCTCTCGCACTCGCACTCTTGCACTCTGTCTCTCTCTCGCACTCTGGCACTCTGTATCTCTCGTGCTCTCTCTCTTTCGCGCTCTGTCTCTCTTGCGCTCTGTCTCTCTCGCACTCTGTCTCTCTCACGCTCTCTCTCTGTCGCACTCTTGCGCTCTCTCTCTCACACTCTCGCTCTCTCTCGCACTCTCGCTCTCTCTCTCGCACTCTGTCTCTCTATCGGACTGTGTCTCTCTCCCGCACTCTGTCTCTCTCTCCCGCACTCTGTCTCTCTCTCCTGCACTCTGTCTCTCTCTCGCACTGTCTCTCTCTCGCACTCTGTCTCTCTCTCGCACTCTGTCTCTCTCTCGCACTCTGTCTCTCTCTCGCACTCTGTCTCTCTCTCGCACTCTTGCGCTCTCTCTCGCTCTCTCTATCTCTCGCACTCTCGATCTCTCTCTCTCGCACTCTCGCAATCTGTCTCTCTCGCACTCTATCTCTCTCTCCCGCACTCTGTCTCTCTCTCCCGCACTCTGTCTCTCTCTCCCGCACTCTGTCTCTCTCTCCCGCACTCTGTCTCTCTCTCGCACTCTGTCTCTCTCACGCTCTCTCTCTGTCGCACTCTTGCGCTCTCTCTCTCACACTCTCGCTCTCTCTCGCACTCTCGCTCTCTCTCTCGCACTCTGTCTCTCTTTCGCACTCTGTCTCTCTCCCGCACTCTGTCTCTCTCTCCCGCACTCTGTCTCTCTCTCCTGCACTCTGTCTCTCTCTCGCACTGTCTCTCTCTCGCACTGTCTCTCTCTCGCACTCTGTCTCTCTCTCGCACTCTGTCTCTCTCTCGCACTCTGTCTCTCTCTCGCACTCTTGCGCTCTCTCTCGCTCTCTCTATCTCTCGCACTCTCGATCTCTCTCTCTCGCACTCACGCAATCTGTCTCTCTCGCACTCTATCTCTCTCTCTCTCGCACTCTCGCTCTGTCTCTCTTTCTCACACTCTCGCTCTCTCTTGCATTCTGTCTCTCTCTCACACTCTCACCCTGTCTCTCTCTCTCGCTCTCTCGCTCTGTCTCTCTCTCTCACACTCTCGCTCTCTCTCGCATTCTGTCTCTCTCTCGCACTCTGCCTCTCTCTCGCGCTCTCGCACTGTCTCTCTCTCTCTCGCACTCTTACTTTGTCTCTCTCTCGCACTCTCGCACTATGTCTCTCTCTCGCACTCTCGCACTCTGTCTCTCTCGCACTCTGTCTCTCTCGCACTCTGTCTCTCTCTCGCGCTCAGTCTCTCTCTCGCGCTCAGTCTCTCTCTCGCGCTCAGTCTCTCTCTCGTGCTCAGTCTCTCTCTCGCTCTCAGTCTCTCTCTCGCACTCAGTCTCTCTCTCGCGCTCAGTCTCTCTCTCGCGCTCAGTCTCTCTCTCGCGCTCAGTCTCTCTCTCGCGCTCAGTCTCTCTCTCGCGCTCAGTCTCTCTCTCGCGCTCAGTCTCTCTCTCGCGCTCAGTCTCTCTCTCGCGCTCAGTCTCTCTCTCGCGCTCTGTCTCTCTCTCTCTCGCACTCTTGCACTCTCTCTGTCGCACTCTTGCACTCTCTCTCTCTCGCACTCTCGCACTCTCTCTCTCGCACTCTCGCACTTTGTCTCTCTCTCTCTCTCTCGCGCACTCTGTCTCTCTCTCTCTCTCTCTCGCACTCTGTGTGTCTCTCTCTTGCGCACTCTGTGTGTGTCTCTCTCGCACTCTGTGTGTGTCTCTCTCGCACTCTGTGTGTTTCTCTCTCGCACTCTCGCACTGTCTCTCTCTCGCACTCGCGCACTCTGTCTCTCTCTCTCGCACTCTCGCTCTCTCTCTCGCACTCTCGCTCTCTCTCTCGCGCTCAGTCTCTCTCTCGCGCTCAGTCTCTCTCTCGCGCTCAGTCTCTCTCTCGCGCTCAGTCTCTCTCTCGCACTCTGTCTCTCTCTCTCTCGCACTTTGTCTCTCTCTCTCTCGCACTCTCGCTCTCTCTCGCACTCTCGCTCTCTCTCACACTCTCGCTCTCTCTCGCACTCTCGCTCTCTCTCGCACTCTCGCTCTCTCTCTCGCACTCTCGCTCTCTCTTGCATTCTGTCTCTCTCTCTCACACTCGCACTCTTTCTCTCTCGCACTCGCACTCTTGCACTCTGTCTCTCTCTCGCACTCTGGCACTCTGTATCTCTCGTGCTCTCTCTCTTTCGCGCTCTGTCTCTCTTGCGCTCTGTCTCTCTCGCACTCTGTCTCTCTCACGCTCTCTCTCTGTCGCACTCTTGCGCTCTCTCTCTCACACTCTCGCTCTCTCTCGCACTCTCGCTCTCTCTCTCGCACTCTGTCTCTCTATCGGACTCTGTCTCTCTCCCGCACTCTGTCTCTCTCTCCCGCACTCTGTCTCTCTCTCCTGCACTCTGTCTCTCTCTCGCACTGTCTCTCTCTCGCACTCTGTCTCTCTCTCGCACTCTGTCTCTCTCTCGCACTCTGTCTCTCTCTGTCACACTCTTGCGCTCTCTCTCTCACACTCTCACCCTGTCTCTCTCTCTCGCTCTCTCGCTCTGTCTCTCTCTGTCACACTCTCGCTCTCTCTCGCATTCTGTCTCTCTCTCGCACTCTGCCTCTCTCTCGCGCTCTCGCACTGTCTCTCTCTCTCTCGCACTCTTACTTTGTCTCTCTCTCGCACTCTCGCACTATCTCGCACTCTCGCACTATGTCTCTCTCTCGCACTCTCGCACTCTGTCTCTCTCGCACTCTGTCTCTCTCGCACTCTGTCTCTCTCTCGCGCTCAGTCTCTCTCTCGCGCTCAGTCTCTCTCTCGTGCTCAGTCTCTCTCTCGCTCTCAGTCTCTCTCTCGCACTCAGTCTCTCTCTCGCGCTCAGTCTCTCTCTCGCGCTCAGTCTCTCTCTCGCGCTCAGTCTCTCTCTCGCGCTCAGTCTCTCTCTCGCGCTCAGTCTCTCTCTCGCGCTCAGTCTCTCTCTCGCGCTCTGTCTCTCTCTCTCTCGCACTCTTGCACTCTCTCTGTCGCACTCTTGCACTCTCTCTCTCTCGCACTCTCGCACTCTCTCTCTCGCACTCTCGCACTTTGTCTCTCTCTCTCTCTCTCGCGCACTCTGTCTCTCTCTCTCTCTCTCTCGCACTCTGTGTGTCTCTCTCTTGCGCACTCTGTGTGTGTCTCTCTCGCACTCTGTGTGTGTCTCTCTCGCACTCTGTGTGTTTCTCTCTCGCACTCTCGCACTGTCTCTCTCTCGCACTCGCGCACTCTGTCTCTCTCTCTCGCACTCTCGCTCTCTCTCTCGCACTCTCGCTCTCTCTCTCGTGCTCAGTCTCTCTCTCGCGCTCAGTCTCTCTCTCGCGCTCAGTCTCTCTCTCGCGCTCAGTCTCTCTCTCGCACTCTGTCTCTCTCTCTCTCGCACTTTGTCTCTCTCTCTCTCGCACTCTTGCACTCTCTCTGTCGCACTCTTGCACTCTCTCTCTCTCGCACTCTCGCACTCTCTCTCTCGCACTCTCGCACTTTGTCTCTCTCTCTCTCTCTCGCGCACTCTGTCTCTCTCTCTCTCTCTCTCGCACTCTGTCTCTCACGCTCTGTGTGTCTCATCAGTGTGTCTCATCAGTGTGTCTCACTCTGTGTGTCTCACTGTGTGTGTCTCTCTCTCGCACTCTGTGTGTCTCTCTCTTGCGCACTCTGTGTGTGTCTCTCTCGCACTCTGTGTGTGTCTCTCTCGCACTCTGTGTGTTTCTCTCTCGCACTCTCGCACTGTCTCTCTCTCGCACTCGCGCACTCTGTCTCTCTCTCTCGCACTCTCGCTCTCTCTCTCGCACTCTCGCTCTCTCTCTTGCACTCTGTCTCTCTCTCTCGGACTCTCGCTCTGTCTCTCTCTCTCATGCACTCTCGCTCTGTCTCTCTCTCTCGCACTCTCGCTCTCACTCGCACTCTTGCACTCTGTCTCTCTCTCTCGCACTCGCACTCTGTCTCTCTCTCTCGCATTCGCACACTGTCTCTCTCGCTCGCAATCTTGCACTCTGTCTCTCTCCCACACTCTGTCTCTCTCCCGCACTCTGTCTCTCCCTCGCACTGTCTCTCTCTCGCACTCTGTCTCTCTCTCGCACTCTGTCTCTCTCTCGCACTCTTGCGCTCTCTCTCGCTCTCTCTATTTCTCGCACTCTCGCACTCTGTCTCTTTCGCACTCGCACTCTGTCTCTCTCGCACTCTGTCTCTCTCTCGCACTCTGCCTCTCTCTCGCGCTCAGTCTCTCTCTCGCACTCAGTCTCTCTCTCGCACTCAGTCTCTCTCTCGCACTCAGTCTCTCTCTCGCACTCAGTCTCTCTCTCGCACTCAGTCTCTCTCTCGCACTCAGTCTCTCTCTCGCACTCAGTCTCTCTCTCGCACAATGGCTCTCTCTCGCGCTCTCGCACTGTCTCTCTCTCTCTCTCGCACTCTTTCTCTCTCGCACTCTCGCACTCTGTCTCTCTCTCGCACTCTCGCACTCTGTCTCTCTCGCACTCTGTCTCTCTCTCGCACTCAGTCTGTCTCTCGCACTCAGTCTCTCTCTCGCACTCAGTCTCTCTCTCGCACTCAGTCTCTCTCTCGCACTCAGTCTCTCTCTCGCACTCAGTCTCTCTCTCGCACTCAGTCTCTCTCGCACTCAGTCTCTCTCTCGCACTCAGTCTCTCTCTCGCACTCAGTCTCTCTCTTCTCTCTCGCACTCAGTCTCTCTCTCACACTCAGTCTCTCTCTCGCACTCAGTCTCTCTCTCGCACTCTAGCACTCTCTCTCTCGCACTCTCGCTCTCTCTCGCACTCGCGCTCTCTCTCTCTCTCTCGCACTCTGTCTCTCTTTCGCACTCTGTCTCTCTCTCGCATTCTGTCTCTCTCTCGCATTCTGTCTCTCTCTCGCACTCTGTCTCTCTCTCGCGCTCTGTGTGTCTCACTCTGTGTGTCTCACTCTGTGTGTCTCACTCTGTGTGTCTCACTCTCGCACTCTGTCTCACTCTTGCACTCTGTCTCTCTCACGCTCTCTCTCTGTTGCACTCTTGCGCTCTCTCTCTCACACTCTCGCTCTCTCTCTCTCTCGCACTCTCGCACTCTGTCTCTCTCGCACTCTGGCTCTCTCTCGCACTCTCACACTGTCTCTCTCTCGCACTCTGGCTCTCTCTCGCACTCTTGCACTGTCTCTCTCTCTCTCGCACTCTGGCTCTCTCTCTCGCACTCTGTCTCTCACTTGCACTCGCACTCTGTCTCTCTCTCGCACTCTCGCACTCTGTGTGTCTCTCTCTCACACTCTGTCTCTCTCTCTCTCGCACTCTGTCTCTCTCTCTCTCGCACTCTGTCTCTCTCTCTCTTGCACTCTCGCTCTGTCTCTCTCTCTCTCGCACTCTCGCTCTCTCTCGCACTCTCACACTCTGTCTCTCTCGCACTCTGTCTCTCTCACACTCTGTCTCTCTCGCACTCTGTCTCTCTAGCACTCTGTCTCTCTCGCACTCTGTCTCTCTCGCACTCTGTCTCTCGCGCACTCTGTCTCTCTCGCACTCTCGCACTCTGTCTCTCTCGTGCTCTGTCTCTTTCGCGCTCTGTCTCTCTCGCGCTCTGTCTCTCTCGCGCTCTGTCTCTCTCGCACTCTGTCTCTCTCACGCTCTCTCTCTGTCACACTCTTGCGCTCTCTCTCTCACACTCTCACCCTCTCTCTCTCTCTCTCGCTCTCTCGCTCTGTCTCTCTCTCTCACACTCTCGCTCTCTCTCGCATTCTGTCTCTCTCTCGCACTCTGCCTCTCTCTCGCGCTCTCGCACTGTCTCTCTCTCTCTCGCACTCTTACTTTGTCTCTCTCTCGCACTCTCGCACTATGTCTCTCTCTCGCACTCTCGCACTCTGTCTCTCTCGCACTCTGTCTCTCTCGCACTCTGTCTCTCTCTCGCGCTCAGTCTCTCTCTCGCGCTCAGTCTCTCTCTCGTGCTCAGTCTCTCTCTCGCTCTCAGTCTCTCTCTCGCACTCAGTCTCTCTCTCGCGCTCAGTCTCTCTCTCGCGCTCAGTCTCTCTCGCGCTCAGTCTCTCTCTCGCGCTCAGTCTCTCTCTCGCGCTCAGTCTCTCTCTCGCGCTCAGTCTCTCTCTCGCGCTCAGTCTCTCTCTCGCGCTCAGTCTTTCTCTCGCGCTCAGTCTCTCTCTCGCACTCTGTCTCTCTCTCTCTCGCACTCTTGCACTCTCTCTGTCGCACTCTTGCACTCTCTCTCTCTCGCACTCTCGCACTCTCTCTCTCGCACTCTCGCACTTTGTCTCTCTCTCTCTCTCTCGCGCACTCTGTCTCTCTCTCTCTCTCTCTCGCACTCTGTGTGTCTCTCTCTTGCGCACTCTGTGTGTGTCTCTCTCGCACTCTGTGTGTTTCTCTCTCGCACTCTCGCACTGTCTCTCTCTCGCACTCGCGCACTCTGTCTCTCTCTCTCGCACTCTCGCTCTCTCTCTCGCACTCTCGCTCTCTCTCTCGCGCTCAGTCTCTCTCTCGCGCTCAGTCTCTCTCTCGCGCTCAGTCTCTCTCTCGCGCTCAGTCTCTCTCTCGCACTCTGTCTCTCTCTCTCTCGCACTTTGTCTCTCTCTCTCTCGCACTCTTGCACTCTCTCTGTCGCACTCTTGCACTCTCTCTCTCTCGCACTCTCGCACTCTCTCTCTCGCACTCTCGCACTTTGTCTCTCTCTCTCTCTCTCGCGCACTCTGTCTCTCTCTCTCTCTCTCTCGCACTCTGTCTCTCACGCTCTGTGTGTCTCATCAGTGTGTCTCATCAGTGTGTCTCACTCTGTGTGTCTCACTGTGTGTGTCTCTCTCTCGCACTCTGTGTGTCTCTCTCTTGCGCACTCTGTGTGTGTCTCTCTCGCACTCTGTGTGTGTCTCTCTCGCACTCTGTGTGTTTCTCTCTCGCACTCTCGCACTGTCTCTCTCTCGCACTCGCGCACTCTGTCTCTCTCTCTCGCACTCTCGCTCTCTCTCTCGCACTCTCGCTCTCTCTCTTGCACTCTGTCTCTCTCTCTCGGACTCTCGCTCTGTCTCTCTCTCTCATGCACTCTCGCTCTGTCTCTCTCTCTCGCACTCTCGCTCTCACTCGCACTCTTGCACTCTGTCTCTCTCTCTCGCACTCGCACTCTGTCTCTCTCTCTCGCATTCGCACACTGTCTCTCTCGCTCGCAATCTTGCACTCTGTCTCTCTCCCACACTCTGTCTCTCTCCCGCACTCTGTCTCTCCCTCGCACTGTCTCTCTCTCGCACTCTGTCTCTCTCTCGCACTCTGTCTCTCTCTCGCACTCTTGCGCTCTCTCTCGCTCTCTCTATTTCTCGCACTCTCGCACTCTGTCTCTTTCGCACTCGCACTCTGTCTCTCTCGCACTCTGTCTCTCTCTCGCACTCTGCCTCTCTCTCGCGCTCAGTCTCTCTCTCGCACTCAGTCTCTCTCTCGCACTCAGTCTCTATCTCGCACTCAGTCTCTCTCTCGCACTCAGTCTCTCTCTCGCACTCAGTCTCTCTCTCGCACTCAGTCTCTCTCTCGCACTCAGTCTCTCTCTCGCACAATGGCTCTCTCTCGCGCTCTCGCACTGTCTCTCTCTCTCTCTCGCACTCTTTCTCTCTCGCACTCTCGCACTCTGTCTCTCTCTCGCACTCTCGCACTCTGTCTCTCTCGCACTCTGTCTCTCTCTCGCACTCTGCCTCTCTCTCGCGCTCAGTCTCTCTCTCGCGCTCTATCCCTCTCTCGCACTCAGTCTCTCTCTCGCACTCAGTCTGTCTCTCGCACTCAGTCTCTCTCTCGCACTCAGTCTCTCTCTCGCACTCAGTCTCTCTCTCGCACTCAGTCTCTCTCTCGCACTCAGTCTCTCTCTCGCACTCAGTCTCTCTCTCGCACTCAGTCTCTCTCTCGCACTCAGTCTCTCTCTCGCACTCAGTCTCTCTCTCGCACAATGGCTCTCTCTCGCGCTCTCGCACTGTCTCTCTCTCTCTCTCGCACTCTTTCTCTCTCGCACTCTCGCACTCTGTCTCTCTCTCGCACTCTCGCACTCTGTCTCTCTCGCACTCTGTCTCTCTCTCGCACTCAGTCTGTCTCTCGCACTCAGTCTCTCTCTCGCACTCAGTCTCTCTCTCGCACTCAGTCTCTCTCTCGCACTCAGTCTCTCTCTCGCACTCAGTCTCTCTCTCGCACTCAGTCTCTCTCGCACTCAGTCTCTCTCTCGCACTCAGTCTCTCTCTCGCACTCAGTCTCTCTCTTCTCTCTCGCACTCAGTCTCTCTCTCACACTCAGTCTCTCTCTCGCACTCAGTCTCTCTCTCGCACTCTAGCACTCTCTCTCTCGCACTCTCGCTCTCTCTCGCACTCGCGCTCTCTCTCTCTCTCTCGCACTCTGTCTCTCTTTCGCACTCTGTCTCTCTCTCGCATTCTGTCTCTCTCTCGCATTCTGTCTCTCTCTCGCACTCTGTCTCTCTCTCGCGCTCTGTGTGTCTCACTCTGTGTGTCTCACTCTGTGTGTCTCACTCTGTGTGTCTCACTCTCGCACTCTGTCTCACTCTTGCACTCTGTCTCTCTCACGCTCTCTCTCTGTTGCACTCTTGCGCTCTCTCTCTCACACTCTCGCTCTCTCTCTCTCTCGCACTCTCGCACTCTGTCTCTCTCGCACTCTGGCTCTCTCTCGCACTCTCACACTGTCTCTCTCTCGCACTCTGGCTCTCTCTCGCACTCTTGCACTGTCTCTCTCTCTCTCGCACTCTGGCTCTCTCTCTCGCACTCTGTCTCTCACTTGCACTCGCACTCTGTCTCTCTCTCGCACTCTCGCACTCTGTGTGTCTCTCTCTCACACTCTGTCTCTCTCTCTCTCGCACTCTGTCTCTCTCTCTCTCGCACTCTGTCTCTCTCTCTCTTGCACTCTCGCTCTGTCTCTCTCTCTCTCGCACTCTCGCTCTCTCTCGCACTCTCACACTCTGTCTCTCTCGCACTCTGTCTCTCTCACACTCTGTCTCTCTCGCACTCTGTCTCTCTAGCACTCTGTCTCTCTCGCACTCTGTCTCTCTCGCACTCTGTCTCTCGCGCACTCTGTCTCTCTCGCACTCTCGCACTCTGTCTCTCTCGTGCTCTGTCTCTTTCGCGCTCTGTCTCTCTCGCGCTCTGTCTCTCTCGCGCTCTGTCTCTCTCGCACTCTGTCTCTCTCACGCTCTCTCTCTGTCACACTCTTGCGCTCTCTCTCTCACACTCTCACCCTCTCTCTCTCTCTCTCGCTCTCTCGCTCTGTCTCTCTCTCTCACACTCTCGCTCTCTCTCGCATTCTGTCTCTCTCTCGCACTCTGCCTCTCTCTCGCGCTCTCGCACTGTCTCTCTCTCTCTCGCACTCTTACTTTGTCTCTCTCTCGCACTCTCGCACTATGTCTCTCTCTCGCACTCTCGCACTCTGTCTCTCTCGCACTCTGTCTCTCTCGCACTCTGTCTCTCTCTCGCGCTCAGTCTCTCTCTCGCGCTCAGTCTCTCTCTCGTGCTCAGTCTCTCTCTCGCTCTCAGTCTCTCTCTCGCACTCAGTCTCTCTCTCGCGCTCAGTCTCTCTCTCGCGCTCAGTCTCTCTCGCGCTCAGTCTCTCTCTCGCGCTCAGTCTCTCTCTCGCGCTCAGTCTCTCTCTCGCGCTCAGTCTCTCTCTCGCGCTCAGTCTCTCTCTCGCGCTCAGTCTTTCTCTCGCGCTCAGTCTCTCTCTCGCACTCTGTCTCTCTCTCTCTCGCACTCTTGCACTCTCTCTGTCGCACTCTTGCACTCTCTCTCTCTCGCACTCTCGCACTCTCTCTCTCGCACTCTCGCACTTTGTCTCTCTCTCTCTCTCTCGCGCACTCTGTCTCTCTCTCTCTCTCTCTCGCACTCTGTGTGTCTCTCTCTTGCGCACTCTGTGTGTGTCTCTCTCGCACTCTGTGTGTTTCTCTCTCGCACTCTCGCACTGTCTCTCTCTCGCACTCGCGCACTCTGTCTCTCTCTCTCGCACTCTCGCTCTCTCTCTCGCACTCTCGCTCTCTCTCTCGCGCTCAGTCTCTCTCTCGCGCTCAGTCTCTCTCTCGCGCTCAGTCTCTCTCTCGCGCTCAGTCTCTCTCTCGCACTCTGTCTCTCTCTCTCTCGCACTTTGTCTCTCTCTCTCTCGCACTCTTGCACTCTCTCTGTCGCACTCTTGCACTCTCTCTCTCTCGCACTCTCGCACTCTCTCTCTCGCACTCTCGCACTTTGTCTCTCTCTCTCTCTCTCGCGCACTCTGTCTCTCTCTCTCTCTCTCTCGCACTCTGTCTCTCACGCTCTGTGTGTCTCATCAGTGTGTCTCATCAGTGTGTCTCACTCTGTGTGTCTCACTGTGTGTGTCTCTCTCTCGCACTCTGTGTGTCTCTCTCTTGCGCACTCTGTGTGTGTCTCTCTCGCACTCTGTGTGTGTCTCTCTCGCACTCTGTGTGTTTCTCTCTCGCACTCTCGCACTGTCTCTCTCTCGCACTCGCGCACTCTGTCTCTCTCTCTCGCACTCTCGCTCTCTCTCTCGCACTCTCGCTCTCTCTCTTGCACTCTGTCTCTCTCTCTCGGACTCTCGCTCTGTCTCTCTCTCTCATGCACTCTCGCACTCTCGCACTCTGTCTCTCTCTCGCACTCTCGCACTCTGTCTCTCTCGCACTCTGTCTCTCTCTCGCACTCTGCCTCTCTCTCGCGCTCAGTCTCTCTCTCGCGCTCTATCCCTCTCTCGCACTCAGTCTCTCTCTCGCACTCAGTCTGTCTCTCGCACTCAGTCTCTCTCTCGCACTCAGTCTCTCTCTCGCACTCAGTCTCTCTCTCGCACTCAGTCTCTCTCTCGCACTCAGTCTCTCTCTCGCACTCAGTCTCTCTCTCGCACTCAGTCTCTCTCTCGCACTCAGTCTCTCTCTCGCACTCAGTCTCTCTCTCGCACTCAGTCTCTCTCTCGCACTCAGTCTCTCTCTCGCACTCAGTCTCTCTCTCGCACTCAGTCTCTCTCTCGCACTCAGTCTCTCTCTCGCACAATGGCTCTCTCTCGCGCTCTCGCACTGTCTCTCTCTCTCTCTCGCACTCTTTCTCTCTCGCACTCTCGCACTCTGTCTCTCTCTCGCACTCTCGCACTCTGTCTCTCTCGCACTCTGTCTCTCTCTCGCACTCTGCCTCTCTCTCGCGCTCAGTCTCTCTCTCGCGCTCTATCCCTCTCTCGCACTCAGTCTCTCTCTCGCACTCAGTCTGTCTCTCGCACTCAGTCTCTCTCTCGCACTCAGTCTCTCTCTCGCACTCAGTCTCTCTCTCGCACTCAGTCTCTCTCTCGCACTCAGTCTCTCTCTCGCACTCAGTCTCTCTCTCGCACTCAGTCTCTCTCTCGCACTCAGTCTCTCTCTCGCACTCAGTCTCTCTCTCGCACTCAGTCTCTCTCTCGCACTCAGTCTCTCTCTCGCACTCAGTCTCTCTCTCGCACTCAGTCTCTCTCTCGCACTCAGTCTCTCTCTCGCACAATGGCTCTCTCTCGCGCTCTCGCACTGTCTCTCTCTCTCTCTCGCACTCTTTCTCTCTCGCACTCTCGCACTCTGTCTCTCTCTCGCACTCTCGCACTCTGTCTCTCTCGCACTCTGTCTCTCTCTCGCACTCTGCCTCTCTCTCGCGCTCAGTCTCTCTCTCGCGCTCTATCCCTCTCTCGCACTCAGTCTCTCTCTCGCACTCAGTCTGTCTCTCGCACTCAGTCTCTCTCTCGCACTCAGTCTCTCTCTCGCACTCAGTCTCTCTCTCGCACTCAGTCTCTCTCTCGCACTCAGTCTCTCTCTCGCACTCAGTCTCTCTCTCGCACTCAGTCTCTCTCTCGCACTCAGTCTCTCTCTCGCACTCAGTCTCTCTCTCGCACTCAGTCTCTCTCTTCTCTCTCGCACTCAGTCTCTCTCTCACACTCAGTCTCTCTCTCGCACTCAGTCTCTCTCTCACACTCAGTCTCTCTCTCGCACTCAGTCTCTCTCTCGCACTCAGTCTCTCTCTTCTCTCTCGCACTCAGTCTCTCTCTCACACTCTGTCTCTCTCTCGCGCTCTGTGTGTCTCACTCTGTGTGTCTCACTCTGTGTGTCTCACTCTCGCACTCTGTCTCACTCTTGCACTCTGTCTCTCTCATGCTCTCTCTCTGTCGCACTCTTGCGCTCTCTCTCTCACACTCTCGCTCTCGCTCTCTCTCTCTCTCGCACTCTCGCTCTCTCTCTCTCTCGCACTCTCACACTCTGTCTCTCTCGCACTCTGGCTCTCTCTCGCACTCTCACACTGTCTCTCTCTCGCACTCAGTCTCTCTCTCGCACTCAGTCTCTCTCTCGCACTCAGTCTCTCTCTCGCACTCAGTCTCTCTCTCGCACTCAGTCTCTCTCTCGCACTCAGTCTCTCTCTCGCACTCAGTCTCTCTCTCGCACAATGGCTCTCTCTCGCGCTCTCGCACTGTCTCTCTCTCTCTCTCGCACTCTTTCTCTCTCGCACTCTCGCACTCTGTCTCTCTCTCGCACTCTCGCACTCTGTCTCTCTCGCACTCTGTCTCTCTCTCGCACTCAGTCTGTCTCTCGCACTCAGTCTCTCTCTCGCACTCAGTCTCTCTCTCGCACTCAGTCTCTCTCTCGCACTCAGTCTCTCTCTCGCACTCAGTCTCTCTCTCGCACTCAGTCTCTCTCGCACTCAGTCTCTCTCTCGCACTCAGTCTCTCTCTCGCACTCAGTCTCTCTCTTCTCTCTCGCACTCAGTCTCTCTCTCACACTCAGTCTCTCTCTCGCACTCAGTCTCTCTCTCGCACTCTAGCACTCTCTCTCTCGCACTCTCGCTCTCTCTCGCACTCGCGCTCTCTCTCTCTCTCTCGCACTCTGTCTCTCTTTCGCACTCTGTCTCTCTCTCGCATTCTGTCTCTCTCTCGCATTCTGTCTCTCTCTCGCACTCTGTCTCTCTCTCGCGCTCTGTGTGTCTCACTCTGTGTGTCTCACTCTGTGTGTCTCACTCTGTGTGTCTCACTCTCGCACTCTGTCTCACTCTTGCACTCTGTCTCTCTCACGCTCTCTCTCTGTTGCACTCTTGCGCTCTCTCTCTCACACTCTCGCTCTCTCTCTCTCTCGCACTCTCGCACTCTGTCTCTCTCGCACTCTGGCTCTCTCTCGCACTCTCACACTGTCTCTCTCTCGCACTCTGGCTCTCTCTCGCACTCTTGCACTGTCTCTCTCTCTCTCGCACTCTGGCTCTCTCTCTCGCACTCTGTCTCTCACTTGCACTCGCACTCTGTCTCTCTCTCGCACTCTCGCACTCTGTGTGTCTCTCTCTCACACTCTGTCTCTCTCTCTCTCGCACTCTGTCTCTCTCTCTCTCGCACTCTGTCTCTCTCTCTCTTGCACTCTCGCTCTGTCTCTCTCTCTCTCGCACTCTCGCTCTCTCTCGCACTCTCACACTCTGTCTCTCTCGCACTCTGTCTCTCTCACACTCTGTCTCTCTCGCACTCTGTCTCTCTAGCACTCTGTCTCTCTCGCACTCTGTCTCTCTCGCACTCTGTCTCTCGCGCACTCTGTCTCTCTCGCACTCTCGCACTCTGTCTCTCTCGTGCTCTGTCTCTTTCGCGCTCTGTCTCTCTCGCGCTCTGTCTCTCTCGCGCTCTGTCTCTCTCGCACTCTGTCTCTCTCACGCTCTCTCTCTGTCACACTCTTGCGCTCTCTCTCTCACACTCTCACCCTCTCTCTCTCTCTCTCGCTCTCTCGCTCTGTCTCTCTCTCTCACACTCTCGCTCTCTCTCGCATTCTGTCTCTCTCTCGCACTCTGCCTCTCTCTCGCGCTCTCGCACTGTCTCTCTCTCTCTCGCACTCTTACTTTGTCTCTCTCTCGCACTCTCGCACTATGTCTCTCTCTCGCACTCTCGCACTCTGTCTCTCTCGCACTCTGTCTCTCTCGCACTCTGTCTCTCTCTCGCGCTCAGTCTCTCTCTCGCGCTCAGTCTCTCTCTCGTGCTCAGTCTCTCTCTCGCTCTCAGTCTCTCTCTCGCACTCAGTCTCTCTCTCGCGCTCAGTCTCTCTCTCGCGCTCAGTCTCTCTCGCGCTCAGTCTCTCTCTCGCGCTCAGTCTCTCTCTCGCGCTCAGTCTCTCTCTCGCGCTCAGTCTCTCTCTCGCGCTCAGTCTCTCTCTCGCGCTCAGTCTTTCTCTCGCGCTCAGTCTCTCTCTCGCACTCTGTCTCTCTCTCTCTCGCACTCTTGCACTCTCTCTGTCGCACTCTTGCACTCTCTCTCTCTCGCACTCTCGCACTCTCTCTCTCGCACTCTCGCACTTTGTCTCTCTCTCTCTCTCTCGCGCACTCTGTCTCTCTCTCTCTCTCTCTCGCACTCTGTGTGTCTCTCTCTTGCGCACTCTGTGTGTGTCTCTCTCGCACTCTGTGTGTTTCTCTCTCGCACTCTCGCACTGTCTCTCTCTCGCACTCGCGCACTCTGTCTCTCTCTCTCGCACTCTCGCTCTCTCTCTCGCACTCTCGCTCTCTCTCTCGCGCTCAGTCTCTCTCTCGCGCTCAGTCTCTCTCTCGCGCTCAGTCTCTCTCTCGCGCTCAGTCTCTCTCTCGCACTCTGTCTCTCTCTCTCTCGCACTTTGTCTCTCTCTCTCTCGCACTCTTGCACTCTCTCTGTCGCACTCTTGCACTCTCTCTCTCTCGCACTCTCGCACTCTCTCTCTCGCACTCTCGCACTTTGTCTCTCTCTCTCTCTCTCGCGCACTCTGTCTCTCTCTCTCTCTCTCTCGCACTCTGTCTCTCACGCTCTGTGTGTCTCATCAGTGTGTCTCATCAGTGTGTCTCACTCTGTGTGTCTCACTGTGTGTGTCTCTCTCTCGTACTCTGTGTGTCTCTCTCTTGCGCACTCTGTGTGTGTCTCTCTCGCACTCTGTGTGTGTCTCTCTCGCACTCTGTGTGTTTCTCTCTCGCACTCTCGCACTGTCTCTCTCTCGCACTCGCGCACTCTGTCTCTCTCTCTCGCACTCTCGCTCTCTCTCTCGCACTCTCGCTCTCTCTCTTGCACTCTGTCTCTCTCTCTCGGACTCTCGCTCTGTCTCTCTCTCTCATGCACTCTCGCTCTGTCTCTCTCTCTCGCACTCTCGCTCTCACTCGCACTCTTGCACTCTGTCTCTCTCTCTCGCACTCGCACTCTGTCTCTCTCTCTCGCATTCGCACACTGTCTCTCTCGCTCGCAATCTTGCACTCTGTCTCTCTCCCACACTCTGTCTCTCTCCCGCACTCTGTCTCTCCCTCGCACTGTCTCTCTCTCGCACTCTGTCTCTCTCTCGCACTCTGTCTCTCTCTCGCACTCTTGCGCTCTCTCTCGCTCTCTCTATTTCTCGCACTCTCGCACTCTGTCTCTTTCGCACTCGCACTCTGTCTCTCTCGCACTCTGTCTCTCTCTCGCACTCTGCCTCTCTCTCGCGCTCAGTCTCTCTCTCGCACTCAGTCTCTCTCTCGCACTCAGTCTCTATCTCGCACTCAGTCTCTCTCTCGCACTCAGTCTCTCTCTCGCACTCAGTCTCTCTCTCGCACTCAGTCTCTCTCTCGCACTCAGTCTCTCTCTCGCACAATGGCTCTCTCTCGCGCTCTCGCACTGTCTCTCTCTCTCTCTCGCACTCTTTCTCTCTCGCACTCTCGCACTCTGTCTCTCTCTCGCACTCTCGCACTCTGTCTCTCTCGCACTCTGTCTCTCTCTCGCACTCTGCCTCTCTCTCGCGCTCAGTCTCTCTCTCGCGCTCTATCCCTCTCTCGCACTCAGTCTCTCTCTCGCACTCAGTCTGTCTCTCGCACTCAGTCTCTCTCTCGCACTCAGTCTCTCTCTCGCACTCAGTCTCTCTCTCGCACTCAGTCTCTCTCTCGCACTCAGTCTCTCTCTCGCACTCAGTCTCTCTCTCGCACTCAGTCTCTCTCTCGCACTCAGTCTCTCTCTCGCACTCAGTCTCTCTCTCGCACTCAGTCTCTCTCTCGCACTCAGTCTCTCTCTCGCACTCAGTCTCTCTCTCGCACTCAGTCTCTCTCTCGCACTCAGTCTCTCTCTCGCACAATGGCTCTCTCTCGCGCTCTCGCACTGTCTCTCTCTCTCTCTCGCACTCTTTCTCTCTCGCACTCTCGCACTCTGTCTCTCTCTCGCACTCTCGCACTCTGTCTCTCTCGCACTCTGTCTCTCTCTCGCACTCTGCCTCTCTCTCGCGCTCAGTCTCTCTCTCGCGCTCTATCCCTCTCTCGCACTCAGTCTCTCTCTCGCACTCAGTCTGTCTCTCGCACTCAGTCTCTCTCTCGCACTCAGTCTCTCTCTCGCACTCAGTCTCTCTCTCGCACTCAGTCTCTCTCTCGCACTCAGTCTCTCTCTCGCACTCAGTCTCTCTCTCGCACTCAGTCTCTCTCTCGCACTCAGTCTCTCTCTCGCACTCAGTCTCTCTCTCGCACTCAGTCTCTCTCTTCTCTCTCGCACTCAGTCTCTCTCTCACACTCAGTCTCTCTCTCGCACTCAGTCTCTCTCTCACACTCAGTCTCTCTCTCGCACTCAGTCTCTCTCTCGCACTCAGTCTCTCTCTTCTCTCTCGCACTCAGTCTCTCTCTCACACTCTGTCTCTCTCTCGCGCTCTGTGTGTCTCACTCTGTGTGTCTCACTCTGTGTGTCTCACTCTCGCACTCTGTCTCACTCTTGCACTCTGTCTCTCTCATGCTCTCTCTCTGTCGCACTCTTGCGCTCTCTCTCTCACACTCTCGCTCTCGCTCTCTCTCTCTCTCGCACTCTCGCTCTCTCTCTCTCTCGCACTCTCACACTCTGTCTCTCTCGCACTCTGGCTCTCTCTCGCACTCTCACACTGTCTCTCTCTCGCACTCTGGCTCTCTCTCGCACTCTTGCACTGTCTCTCTCTCTCTCTCGCACTCTGGCTCTCTCTCTCTCGCACTCTGTCTCTCACTTGCACTCGCAATCTGTCTCTCTCTCGCACTCTCACACTCTGTCTCTCTCGCACTCTGGCTCTCTCTCGCACTCTCACACTGTCTCGCTCTCGCACTCTGGCTCTCTCTCGCACTCTCGCACTGTCTCTCTCTCTCTCGCACTCTGGCTCTCTCTCTCTCGCACTCTGTCTCTCTCTCTCGCACTCTGTGTGTCTCACTCTGTGTGTCTCACTCTCGCGCTCTGTCTCAATCTCGCACTCTGTCCCTCTCTCTCGCACTCTCGCTCTCTCTCTCGCGCTCTCGCTCTCTCTCTCGCACTCTCGCTCTCTGTCTCGCACTCTCGCTCTCTCTGTCGCACTGTCGCTCTGTCTCTCTCTCTCTCTCGCACTCTCACTCTGTCTCTCTCTCTCTCGCACTCTCGCTCTCTCTTGCATTCTGTCTCTCTCTCTCACACTCGCACTCTGTCTCTCTCGCACTCTTGCACTCTTGCACTCTGTCTCTCTCTCGCACTGTCTCTCTCTCACGCTCTCTCTCTCGCACTCTTGCGCTCTCTCTCTCACGCTCTCACTCTCTCTCTCTCTTGCACTCTCACACTGTCTCTCTCGCACTCTGGCTCTCTCTCTCTCGCACTCTGTCTCTCTCTCTCTCGCACTCTGTCTCTCTCTCTCTCGCACTCTGTCTCTCTCTCTCTCGCACTCTGTCTCTCTCTCTCTTGCACTCTGTCTCTCTCTCTCTCTCGCACTCTGTCTCTCTCTCTCTCGCACTCTGTCTCTCTCTCTCTCGCACTCTTGCACTCTCTCTCTCGCACTCTAGCACTCTCTCTCTCGCACTCTCGCTCTCTCTCGCACTCGCGCTCTCTCTCTCTCTCTCGCACTCTGTCTCTCTTTCGCACTCTGTCTCTCTCTCGCATTCTGTCTCTCTCTCGCATTCTGTTCTGTCTCTCTCTCGCACTCTGTCTCTCTCTCGCGCTCTGTGTGTCTCACTCTGTGTGTCTCACTCTGTGTGTCTCACTCTGTGTGTCTCACTCTCGCACTCTGTCTCACTCTTGCACTCTGTCTCTCTCACGCTCTCTCTCTGTTGCACTCTTGCGCTCTCTCTCTCACACCCTCGCTCTCTCTCTCTCTCGCACTCTCGCACTCTGTCTCTCTCGCACTCTGGCTCTCTCTCGCACTCTCACACTGTCTCTCTCTCGCACTCTGGCTCTCTCTCGCACTCTTGCACTGTCTCTCTCTCTCTCGCACTCTGGCTCTCTCTCTCGCACTCTGTCTCTCACTTGCACCTGCACCCTGTCTCTCTCTCGCACTCTCGCACTCTGTGTGTCTCTTCTCACACTCTGTCTCTCTCTCTCTCGCACTCTGTCTCTCTCTCTCTCGCACTCTGTCTCTCTCTCTCTTGCACTCTCGCTCTGGTCTCTCTCTCTCTCGCACTCTCGCTCTCTCTCGCACTCTCACACTCTGTCTCTCTCGCACTCTGTCTCTCTCACACTCTGTCTCTCTCGCACTCTGTCTCTCTAGCACTCTGTCTCTCTCGCACTCTGTCTCTCTCGCACTCTGTCTCTCTCGCACTCTGTCTCTCTCGCACTCTCGCACTCTGTCTCTCTCGTGCTCTGTCTCTTCGCGCTCTGTCTCTCTCGCGCTCTGTCTCTCTCGCACTCTGTCTCTCTCATGCTCTCTCTCTGTCACACTCTTGCGCTCTCTCTCTCACACTCTCGCTCTCTCTCGCACTCTCGCTCTCTCTCTCCCTCGCACTCTGTCTCTCTTTCGCACTCTGTCTCTCTCTCGCATTCTGTCTCTCTCTCGCACTCTTGCGCTCTCACTCTCGCTCTCTCGCTCTCATTCTCTCTCTCGCACTCTCACACTCTGTCTCTCTCGCACTCTCACCCTGTCTCTCTCTCTCTCGCACTCAGTCTCTCTCTCGCACTCAGTCTCTCTCTCGCACTCAGTCTCTCTCTCGCACTCAGTCTCTCTCTCTCTTGCACTCAGTCTCTCTCGCACTCAGTCTCTCTCTCGCACTCTGTCTCTCTCTTTCTCGCAATCTGGCTCTCTCTCTCTCGCACCAAGTCTCTCTCTCTCTCGCACTCTGTCTCTCTCTCTCTCGCACTCTGTCTCTCTCTCTCTCGCACTCTGTCTCTGTCTCTCTCGCACTCTGTCTCTCTTTCGCACTCTGTCTCTCTCTCGCATTCTGTCTCTCTCTCACATTCTGTCTCTCTCTCGCACTCTGTCTCTCTCTCGCACTCTCGCACTCTCTCTCTCGCACTCTAGCACTCTCTCTCTCGCACTCTCGCACTCTGTCTCTCTCGCACACTCTCTCTCGCACTCTCGCAGTCTGTCTCTCTCTCTCACACTCTCGCACTCTGTCTCTCTCTCGCGCTCTGTGTGTCTCACTCTCGCACTCTGTCTCATTCTTGCACTCTGTCTCTCTCACGCTCTCTCTCTGTCGCACTCTTGCGCTCTCTCTCTCACACTCTCGCTCTCGCTCTCTCTCTCTCTCGCACTCTCGCTCTCTCTCTCTCTCGCACTCTCACACTCTGTCTCTCTCGCACTCTGGCTCTCTCTCGCACTCTCACACTGTCTCTCTCTCGCACTCTGGCTCTCTCTCGCACTCTTGCACTGTCTCTCTCTCTCTCGCACTCTGGCTCTCTCTCTCTCGCACTCTGTCTCTCACTTGCACTCGCACTCTGTCTCTCTCTCGCACTCTCGCACTCTGTGTGTCTCTCTCTCACACTCTATCTCTCTCTCTCTCGCACTCTGTCTCTCTCTCTCTCGCACTCTGTCTCTCTCTCTCGCACTCTCACACTGTCTCTCTCTCGCACTCTGGCTCTGTCTCGCAGTCTTGCACTGTCTCTCTCTCTCTCGCACTCTGGCTCTCTCTCTCTCGCACTCTGTCTCTCACTTGCACTCGCACTCTGTCTCTCTCTCTCGCACTCTTGCACTCTCTCTCGCCCTCTCGCACTCTCTCTCGCACTCTCTCTCGCACTCTGTCTCTCTCTCTCTCGCACTCTGTCTCTCTCTCTCTCGCACTCTGACTCTCACTTGCACTCGCAATCTGTCTCTCTCTCGCACTCTGTCCCTCTCTCTCGCACTCTCGCTCTCTCTCTCGCACTCTCGCTCTCTCTCGCACTCTCGCTCTCTCTCGCACTCTCGCTCTCTCTCGCACTCTCACACTGTCTCTCTCTCGCACTCTGGCTCTCTCTCGCACTCTCGCACTGTCTCTCTCTCTCGCACTCTGGCTCTCTCTCTCTCGCACTCTGTCTCTCACTTGCACTCGCACTCTGTCTCTCTCTCGCACTGTGTGTGTCTCACTCTGTGTGTCTCACTCTCGCACTCTGTCTCAATCTCGCACTCTGTCCCTCTCTCTCGCTCTCTCACTCTCTCTCGCACTCTCGCTCTCTCTCGCACTCTCGCTCTCTCTCGCACTGTCTCTCTCTCTCTCGCACTCTGTCTCTCTCTCTCTCGCACTCTGTCTCTCTCTCTCGCACTCTTGCACTCTCTCTTGCCCTCTCGCACTCTCTCTCTCACTCTCTCTCTCTCACACTCTGTCTCTCTCTCTCTCGCACTCTGTCTCTCTCTCTCTCGCACTCTCTCTCTCGCACTCTAGCACTCTTTCTCTCGCACTCTCGCACTCTGTCTCTCTCGCACTCTTGCTCTCTCTCTCTCTCGCACTCTCACACTCTGTCTCTCTCGCACTCTGGCTCTCTCTCGCACTCTCACACTGTCTCTCTCTCGCACTCTGGCTCTCTCTCGCACTCTGGCACTGTCTCTCTCTCTCTCGCACTCTGGCTCTCTCTCTCTCGCACTCTTTCTCTCACTTGCACTCGCACTCTGTCTCTCTCTCGCACTCTCGCACTCTGTGTGTCTCTCTCTCACACTCTGTCTCTCTCTCTCTCGCACTCTCTCTCTCTCTCTCTCGCACTCTGTCTCTCTCTCTCGCACTCTTGCACTCTCTCTTGCCCTCTCGCACTCTCTCTCTCACTCTCTCTCTCTCACACTCTGTCTCTCTCTCTCTCGCACTCTGTCTCTCTCTCTCTCGCACTCTCTCTCTCGCACTCTAGCACTCTTTCTCTCGCACTCTCGCACTCTGTCTCTCTCGCACTCTTGCTCTCTCTCTCTCTCGCACTCTCACACTCTGTCTCTCTCGCACTCTGGCTCTCTCTCGCACTCTCACACTGTCTCTCTCTCGCACTCTGGCTCTCTCTCGCACTCTGGCACTGTCTCTCTCTCTCTCGCACTCTGGCTCTCTCTCTCTTCGCACTCTGTCTCTCACTTGCACTCGCACTCTGTCTCTCTCTCGCACTCTCGCACTCTGTGTGTCTCTCTCTCACACTCTGTCTCTCTCTCTCTCGCACTCTGTCTCTCTCTCTCTCGCACTCTGTCTCTCTCTCTCGCACTCTTGCACTCTCTCTTGCCCTCTCGCACTCTCTCTCTCACTCTCTCTCTCTCGCACTCTGTCCTCTCTCTCTCGCACTCTGTCTCTCTCTCTCTCGCACTCTCTCTCTCGCACTCTAGCACTCTTTCTCTCGCACTCTCGCACTCTGTCTCTCTCGCACTCTCTCTCTCGCACTCTGTCTCTCTCTCTCACACTCTCGCACTCTGTCTCTCTCTCGCGCTCTGTGTGTCTCACTCTGTGTGTCTCACTCTGTGTGTCTCACTCTGTGTGTGTCTCACTCTCGCACTCTGTCTCACTCTTGCACTCTGTCTCTCTCACACTCTCTCTCTGTCGCACTCTTGCGCTCTCTCTCACACTCTCGCTCTCGCTCTCTCTCTCTCTCGCACTCTCGCTCTCTCTCTCTCTCGCACTCTCACACTCTCGCTCTCTCTCTCTCTCGCACTCTCACACTCTGTCTCTCTCGCACTCTGGCTCTCTCTCGCACTCTCACACTGTCTCTCTCTCGCACTCTGGCTCTCTCTCGCACTCTCGCACTGTCTCTCTCTCTCTCTCGCACTCTGGCTCTCTCTCTCTCGCACTCTGACTCTCACTTGCACTCGCACTCTGTCTCTCTCTCGCACTCTGTCCCTCTCTCTCGCACTCTGTCCCTCTCTCTCGCACTCTCGCTCTCTCTCTCGCACTCTCGCTCTCTCTCGCACTCTCGCTCTCTCTCGCACTCTCGCTCTCTCTCTCGCACTCTCGCTCTCTCTCTCGCACTGTCGCTCTGTCTCTCTCTCTCTCTCGCACTCTCGCTCTGTCTCTCTCTCTCTCGCACTCTCGCTCTCTCTCTCGCACTCTGTCTCTCTTTCGCACTCTGTCTCTCTCTCGCATTCTGTCTCTCTCTCGCACTCTTGCGCTCTCACTCTCGCTCTCTCGCTCTCATTCTCTCTCTCGCACTCTCACACTCTGTCTCTCTCGCACTCTCACCCTGTCTCTCTCTCTGTCACACTCAGTCTCTCTCTCGCACTCAGTCTCTCTCTCGCACTCAGTCTCTCTCTCGCACTCAGTCTCTCTCTCTCTTGCACTCAGTCTCTCTCGCACTCAGTCTCTCTCTCGCACTCTGTCTCTCTCTTTCTCGCAATCTGGCTCTCTCTCTCTCGCACCAAGTCTCTCTCTCTCTCGCACTCTGTCTCTCTCTCTCTCGCACTCTGTCTCTCTCGCAATCTGTCTCTCTCGCACTCTGTGTGTCTCTCTCTCGCACTCTGTGTGTCTCTCTCTCGCACTCTGTGTGTCTCTCTCTTGCGCACTCTGTCTGTGTCTCTCTCGCACTCTGTCTCTCTCGCACTCTGTGTCTCTCTCTCGCACTCTGTGTGTCTCTCTCTCGCACTCTGTGTGTCTCTCTCTTGCGCACTCTGTCTGTGTCTCTCTCGCACTCTGTCTCTCTCGCACTCTGTGTGTTTCTCTCTCGCACTCTCGCACTGTCTCTCTCTCGCACGCGCGCACTCTGTCTCTCTCTCTCGCACTCTCGCTCTCTCTCTCGCTCTCTCGCTCTCTCTCTTGCACTCTGTCTCTCTCTCTCGGACTCTCGCTCTGTCTCTCTCTCTCATGCACTCTCGCTCTGTCTCTCTCTCTCGCACTCTCGCTCTCCCTCGCACTCTTGCACTCTGTCTCTCTCTCTCGCACTCGCACTCTGTCTCTCTCTCGCATTCTGTCTCTCTCTCGCACTCTTGCGCTCTCACTCTCGCTCTCTCGCTCTCATTCTCTCTCTCGCACTCTCACACTCTGTCTCTCTCGCACTCTCACCCTGTCTCTCCTCTGTCACACTCAGTCTCTCTCTCGCACTCAGTCTCTCTTCTCGCACTCAGTCTCTCTCTCGCACTCAGTCTCTCTCTCTCTTGCACTCAGTCTCTCTCGCACTCAGTCTCTCTCTCGCACTCTGTCTCTCTCTTTCTCGCAATCTGGCTCTCTCTCTCTCGCACCAAGTCTCTCTCTCTCTCGCACTCTGTCTCTCTCTCTCTCGCACTCTGTCTCTCTCGCACTCTGTCTCTCTCGCACTCTGTGTGTCTCTCTCTCGCACTCTGTGTGTCTCTCTCTCGCACTCTGTGTGTCTCTCTCTTGCGCACTCTGTCTGTGTCTCTCTCGCACTCTGTCTCTCTCGCACTCTGTGTTTCTCTCTCGCTCTCTCGCACTGTCTCTCTCTCGCACGCGCGCACTCTGTCTCTCTCTCTCACACTCTCGCTCTCTCTCTCGCTCTCTCGCTCTCTCTCTTGCACTCTGTCTCTCTCTCTCGGACTCTCGCTCTGTCTCTCTCTCTCGCACTCTCGCTCTCCCTCGCACTCTTGCACTCTGTCTCTCTCTCTCGCACTCGCACTCTGTCTCTCTCTCTCGCATTCGCACACTGTCTCTCTCGCTCGCAATCTTGGACTCTGTTCTCTTTCCCGCACTCTGTCTCTCTCCCGCACTCTGTCTCTCTCCCGCACTCTGTCTCTCCCTCGCACTGTCTCTCTCTCGCACTCTCGATCTGTCTCTCTCTCTCTCTCGCACTCTCACAATCTGTCTCTCTCGCACTCTATCTCTCTCTCTCGCACTCTCACCCTGTCTCTCTCTCTCGCTCTCCCGCTCTGTCTCTCTTTCTCACACTCTCGCTCTCTCTCGCATTCTGTCACTCTCTCACACTCTCACCCTGTCTCTCTCTCTCGCTCTCTTGCTCTGTCTCTCTCTCTCCCACTCTCGTTCTCTCTCGCACTCTGTCTCTCTCTCGCACTCTGTCTCTCTCACACTCTGTCTCTCTCTCGCATTCTGTCTCTCTCACGCTCTCTATCTGTCGCACTCTCGCGCTCTCTCTCTCACACTCTCGCTCTCTCTCTCTCGCACTCTCGCTCTCTCTCTCGCACTCTGTCTCTCTCTCGCACTCTGTCTCTCTCTCGCACTCTGTCTCTCTCTCGCACTCAGTCTCTTTCTCACACTCTGTCTCTCACTCGCACTCTGTCTCTCCCTCGCACTCAGTCTCTCTCTATCTCGCACTCAGTCTCTCTCTCTCTCGCACTCAGTCTCTCTCTCGCACTCTGGCTCTCTCTCGCACTCTCGCACTGTCTCTTTCTCTCTCGCACTCTGGCTCTCTCTCTCTCGCACTCTGTGTGTCTCACTCTGTGTGTCTCACTCTCGCACTCTGTCTCAATCTCGCACTCTGTCCTTCTCTCTCACACTCTCGCTCTCTCTCTCGCGCTCTCGCTCTCTCTCGCGCTCCCACTCTCTCTCTCGCACTCTCGCTCTCTCTCTCGCACTTTCGCTCTCTCTCTCGCACTCTCTCTCGCACTCTCGCTCTCTCTCTCGCACTGTCGCTCTGTCTCTCTCTCTCTCTCGCACTCTTGCTCTGTCTCTCTCTCTCTCGCACTCTCGCTCTCTCTTGCATTCTGTCTCTCTCTCTCACACTCGCACTCTGTCTCTCTCGCACTCGCACTCTTGCACTCTGTCTCTCTCTCGCACTCTGTCTCTCTCTCTCACGCTCTCTCTCTCTCGCACTCTTGCGCTCTCTCTCTCACGCTCTCACTCTCTCTCTCGCACTCTCACACTGTCTCTCTCGCACTCTGGCTCTCTCTCGCACTCTGGCACTGTCTCTCTCGCACTCTGTCTCTCTCGCACTCTGTCTCTCTCACACTCTGTCTCTCTCGCACTCTGTCTCTCTCGCACTCCGTCTCTCTCGCACTCTGTCTCTCTAGCACTCTGTCTCTCTCGCACTCTGTCTCTCTCGCACTCTCGCACTCTGTCTCATTCGTGCTCTCTCTCGCGCTCAGTCTCTCTCGCACTCTGTCTCTCTCGCACTGTGTCTCTCGCGCACTCTGTCTCTCTCGCGCACTCTGTCTCTCTCACGCTCTCTGTCGTACTCTTGCGCCCTCTCCCTTACACTCTCGCTCTCTCTCGCACTCTCGCTCTCTCTCTCTCTCGCACTCTGTCTCTCTTTCGCACTTTGTCTCTCTCTCGCATTCTGTCTCTCTCTCGCATTCTGTCTCTCTCTCGCACTCTGTCTCTCTCTCGCACTCTGTCTCTCTCTCGCACTCTGTCTCTCTCTCGCACTCTGTCTCTCTCTCACACTCTCGCTCTCTCTCGCTCTCTCGCTCTCTCTCGCACTCTGGCTCTCTCTCTCGCACTCTGTCTCTCACTTGCAGTGGCACTCTGTCTCTCTCTCGCACTCTCGCACTCTGTGTGTCTCTCTCTCGCACTCTGGCTCTCTCTCGCACTCTCACACTGTCTCTCTCTCGCACTCTGGCTCTCTCTCGCACTCTCGCACTGTCTCTCTCTCTCGCACTCTGGCTCTCTCTCTCTCGCACTCTGTCTCTCACTTGCACTCGCACTCTGTCTCTCTCTCGCACTGTGTGTGTCTCACTCTGTGCGTCTCACTCTCGCACTCTGTCTCAATCTCGCACTCTGTCCCTCTCTCTCGCACTCTCGCTCTCTCTCTCGCACTCTCGCACTCTCGCTCTCTCTCGCACTCTCGCCCTCTCTCGCACTCTCGCTCTCTCTCTCGCACTCTCGCTCTCTCTCTCGCACTCTCGCTCTCTGTCTCGCACTCTCGCTCTCTCTCTCGCACTCTCGCTCTCTCTCTAGCACTCTCGCACTCTCGCTCTCTCGCACTCTCGCTCTCTCTCTCACACTCTCGCTCTCTCTCTCGCACTGTCGCTCTGTCTCTCTCTCTCTCTCGCACTCTCGCTCTGTCTCTCTCTCTCTCGCACTCTCGCTCTATCTTGCATTCTGTCTCTCTCTCTCACACTCGCACTCTTGCACTCTGTCTCTCTCTCGCAATCTGTCTCTGTCTCTCACGCTCTCTCTCTCTCGCACTCTTGCGCTCTCTCTCTCACGCTCTCACTCTCTCTCTCTCTCGCACTCTCACACTGTCTCTCTCGCACTCTGGCTCTCTCTCGCACTCTCGCACTGTCTCTCTCTCTCACACTCTGTCTCTCTCTCTCTCGCACTCTGTCTCTCTCGCACTCTGTCTCTCTCGCACTCTGTCTCTCTCGCACTCTGTCTCTCTCGCACTCTGTCTCTCTCGCACTCTGTCTCTCTCTCTCACGCTCTCTCTCTCGCACTCTTGCGCTCTCTCTCACGCTCTCACTCTCTCTCTCTCTCTCTCGCACTCTCACACTGTCTCTCTCGCACTCTGGCTCTCTCTCGCACTCTCGCACTGTCTCTCTCTCTCGCACTCTGTCTCTCTCTTTCTCGCACTCTGTCTCTCTCTCGCACTCTCGCACTCTTTCTCTCTCTCGCACTCTCACACTCTGTCTCTCTCGCACTCTGTCTCTCTCACACTCTGTCTCTCTAGCACTCTGTCTCTCTCACACTCTGTCTCTCTAGCACTCTGTGTGTCTCACTCTGTGTGTCTCACTCTGTGTGTCTCACTCTGTGTGTCTCACTCTGTGCGTCTCACTCTCGCACTCTGTCTCACTCTTGCACTCTGTCTCTCTCACGCTCTCTATCTGTCGCACTCTTGCGCTCTCTCTCTCACACTCTCGCTCTCGCTCTCTCTCTCTCTCTCGCACTCTCGCTCGCTCTCTCGCACTCTCACACTCTGTCTCCCTCGCACTCTGGCTCTTTCTCGCACTCTCGCACTGTTTCTCTCTCTCTCGCACTCTGGCTCTCTCTCTCTCGCACTCTGTCTCTCACTTGCACTCGCACTCTGTCTCTCTCTCGCACTCTCACACTCTGTCTCTCTCGCACTCTGGCTCTCTCTCGCACTCTCACACTGTCTCTCTCGCACTCTGGCTCTCTCTCGCACTCTCGCACTGTCTCTCTCTCTCGCACTCTGTCTCTCTCTCTCTCGCACTCTGTCTCTCTCTCGCACTCTCGCACTCTTTCTCTCTCTCTCTCTCTCTCTCACACTCTGTCTCTCTCTCGCATTCTGTCTCTCTCACGCTCTCTATCTGTCGCACTCTCGCGCTCTCTCTCTCACACTCTCGCTCTCTCTCTCTCGCACTCTCGCTCTCTCTCTCTTGCACTCTGTCTCTCTCTCACACTCTGTCTCTCTCGCACTCTGTCTCTCTCGCACTCTATCTCTCTAGCACTCTGTGTGTCTCACTCTGTGTGTCTCACTCTGTGTGTCTCACTCTGTGTGTCTCACTCTCGCACTCTGTCTCACTCTTGCACTCTGTCTCTCTCACGCTCTCTCTCTGTCGCACTCTTGCGCTCTCTCTCTCACACTCTCGCTCTCGCTCTCTCTCTCTCTCGCACTCTCGCTCTCTCTCTCGCACTCTCACACTCTGTCTCCCTCGCACTCTGGCTCTCTCTCGCACTCTCGCACTGTCTCTCTCTCTCTCGCACTCTGGCTCTCTCTCTCTCGCACTCTGTCTCTCACTTGCACTCGCACTCTGTCTCTCTCTCGCACTCTCACATTCTGTCTCTCTCGCACTCTGGCTCTCTCTCGCACTCTCACACTGTCTCTCTCTCGCACTCTGGCTCTCTCTCGCACTCTCGCACTGTCTCTCTCTCGCACTCTCGCTCTCTCTCTCTCGCACTCTGTCTCTCACTTGAACTCGCACTCTGACTCTCTCTCGCACTCTGTGTGTCTCACTCTGTGTGTCTCACTCTCGCACTCTGTCTCAATCTCGCACTCTGTCCCTCTCTCTCACACTCTCGCTCTCTCTCTCGCACTCTCGCTCTCTCTCGCACTCTCGCTCTCTCTCTCGCACTTTCGCTCTCTCTCTCGCACTCTCGCTCTCTCTCTCGCACTCTCGCTCTCTCTCTCTCGCACTGTCGCTCTGTCTCTCTCTCTCACACTCTCGCTCTGTCTCTCTCTCTCTCGCACTCTCGCTCTCTCTTGCATTCTGTCTCTCTCTCTCACACTCGCACTCTGTTTCTCTCGCACTCTCACTCTTGCACTCTGTCTCTCTCTCGCACTCTGTCTCTCTCTCTCACGCTCTTTCTCTCTCGCACTCTTGCGCTCTCTCTCTCACGCTCTCACTCTCTCTCTCTCTCGCACTCTCACACTGTCTCTCTCACACTCTGGCTCTCTCTCGCACTCTCGCACTGTCTCTCTCTCTCGGACTCTGTCTCTCTCCCTCTCACACTCTGTCTCTCTCTCTCTCTCTCGCACTCTGTCTCTCTCTCGCACTCTGTCTCTCTCTCGCACTCTGTCTCTCTCTCGCACTCTGTCTCTCACTCGCACTCTGTCTCTCACTCGCACTCAGTCTCTCTCTCGCACTCAGTCTCTCTCTCGCACTCTGTCTCTCTCTCGCACTCTGTCTCTCTCTCTCTCGCACTCTGTCTCTCTCTCTCTCGCACTCTGTCTCTGTCTCTCTCGCACTCTGTCTCTCTCGCACTCTCGCACTCTCTCTCTCGCACTCTAGCACTCTCTCTCTCTCACTCTCGCACTCTGTCTCTCTCGTGCTCTGTCTCTCTCGCGCACTGTCTCTCTCGCACTCATCTCTCTCGCACTCTGTCTCTCTCGCACTCTGTCTCTCTCGCACTCTGTCTCTCTCGCACTCTGTCTCTCTCGCACTCTGTCTCTCTCGCACTCTGTCTCTCTCGCACTCTGTCTCTTCTCACACTCTGTCTCTCTCACGCTCTCTCTCTGTCGTACTCTTGCGCTCTCTTTCTCACACTCTCGCTCTCTCTCGCACTCTCGCTCTCTCTCTCTCTCGCACTCAGTCTCTCTCTCTCTTGCACTCTGTCTCTCTCTCTCTCGCACTCTGTCTCTCTCTCTCTCGCACTCTGTCTCTCTCTCGCACTCTCGCACTCTCTCTCTCGCACTCTAGCACTCTCTCTCTCGCACTCTCGCACTCTGTCTCTCTCGCACTCTCTCTCTCGCACTCTCGCACTCTGTCTCTCTCTCGCGCTCTGTGTGTCTCACTCTGTGTGTCTCACGCTGTGTGTCTCACTCTGTGTGTCTCACTCTCGCACTCTGTCTCACTCTTGCACTCTGTCTCTCTCACGCTCTCTGTCGCACTCTTGCACTCTCTCTCTCGCACTCTCGCACTCTCTCTCGCACTCTCGCACTCTCGCACTCTCTGTCTCTCTCTCGCACTCGCACTCTGTCTCTCTCTCGCACTCTGTCTCTCTCGCACTCTGTTTTTCTCACACTCTATCTCTCTTGCACTCTCGCACTCTGTGTGTCTCTCTCTCGCACTCTGTGTGTGCCTCTCTCGCACTCTCGCTCTCTCTCGCACTCTCACTCTCTCTCGCACTCTCGCTCTCTCTCGCACTCTCGCTCTCTCTCGCACTCTCGCTCTCTCTCGCACTCTCGCACCCTCTCGCACTCTGGCTCTCTCTCTCTCGCTCTCTGTCTCTCACTTGCACTCGCACTCTGTCTCTCTCTCGCACTCTCACACTCTGTCTCTCTCGCACTCTGGCTCTCTTTCGCACTCTCGCACTGTCTCTCTCTCTTTCGCACTCTGGCTCTCTCTCTCTCGCACTCTGTATCTCACTTGCACTCGCACTCTGTCTCTCTCTCACACTCTATGTGTCTCACTCTGTGTGTCTCACTCTCGCACTCTCGCCCTCTCTCTCGCACTCTCGCTCTCTGTCTCGCACTCTCGCTCTCTCTCTCGCACTCTCGCTCTTTCTCTCGCACTCTCGCTCTCTCGCACTGTCGCTCTGTCTCTCTCTCTCTCTCGCACTCTCGCTCTGTCTCTCTCTCTCTCGCACTCTCGCTCTCTCTTGCATTCTGTCTCTCTCTCTCACACTCGCACTCTTGCCCTCTGTCTCTCTCTCGCACTCTCTCTCTCTCGCACTCTTGCGCTCTCTCTCTCGCACTCTTGCGCTCTCTCTCTCACGCACTCACTCTCTCTCTCTCTCGCACTCTCACACTGTCTCTCTCGCACTCTAGCTCTCTCTCGCACTCTCCAACTGTCTCTCTCTCTCGCACTCTGTCTCTCTCTCTCTCGCACTCTGTCTCTCTCTCGCACTCTGTCTCTCTCTCGCACTCTCGCACTCTTTCTCTCTCTCGCACTCTCACACTCTGTCTCTCTCGCACTCTGTCTCTCTCGCACTCTGTCTCTCTCGCACTCTGTCTCTCTCGCACTCTGTCACTCTAGCACTCTGTCTCTCTCGCACTCTGTCTCTGTCGCACTCTCGCACTCTGTCTCTCTCGTGCTCTGTCTCTCTCGTGCTCTGTCTCTCTCGTGCTCTGTCTCTCTCGCGCTCTGTCTCTCTCGCGCTCTATCTCTCCCGCGCTCTGTCTCTCTCGCGCTCTGTCTCTCTCTCGCGCTCTGTCTCTCTCTCGCGCTCTGTCTCTCTCTCGCGCTCTGTCTCTCTCTCGCACTCTGTCTCTCTCTCGCACTCTGTCTCTCTCATGCTCTCTCTCTGTCGTACTCTTGCGCTCTCTCTCTCACACTCTCGCTCTCTCTCGCACTCTCGCTCTCTCTCTCTCTCGCACTCTGTCTCTCTTTCGCACTCTGTCTCTCTCTCGCATTCTGTCTCTCTCTCGCACTCTGTCTCTCTCTCGCACTCTGTGTGTCTCACTCTCACACTCTGTCTCAATCTCGCACTCTGTCCCTCTCTCTCGCACTCTGTCTCTCTCGCACTCTCGCACTCTGTCTCTCTCTCTCGCATTCGCACTCTGTCTCTCTCTCTCGCAGTCTTGCACTCTGTCTCTCTCCCGCACTCTGTCTCTCTCCCGCACTCTGTCTATCTCTCGCACTCTGACTCTCTCTCGCACTCTGTCTCTCTCTCGCACTCTGTCTCTCTCTCGCACTCTGTGTGTCTCACTCTCACACTCTGTCTCAATCTCGCACTCTGTCCCTCTCTCTCGCACTCTGTCTCTCTCTCTCTCTCTTGCACTCTGTCTCTCTCTCTCTCGCACTCTGTCTCTATCTCTCTCGCACTCTGTCTCTCTCTCTCTCTTGCACATTGTCTCTCTCTCTCTCGCACTCTGTCTCTCCCTCTCTCGCACTCTGTCTCTCTCACGCTCTCTCTCTGTCGTACTCTTGCGCTCTCTCTCTCACACTCTCGCTCTCTCTCGCACTCTCGCTCTCTCTCTCTCTCGCACTCTGTCTCTCTTTCGCACTCTCTCTCTCTCTCGCATTCTGTCTCTCTCTCGCACTCTGTCTCTCTCTCGCACTCTGTCTCTCTCTCGCACTCTGTCTCTCTCTCGCACTCTGTCTCTCTCTCGCACTCTGTCTCTCTCTCGCACTCTGTCTCTCACTTGCACTCAGTCTCCCTCTCGCACTCTGTCTCTCTCTCGCACTCTGTCTCTCTCTCGCACTCTGTCTCTCTCTCGCACTCTGTCTCTCACTTGCACTCAGTCTCTCTCTCGCACTCAGTCTCTCTCTCGCACTCTGTCTCTCTCTTTCTCGCACTCTGTCTCTCTCTCGCACCAAGTCTCTCTCCCTCTCGCATTCTGTCTCTCTCCCTCTCGCACTCTGTCTCTCTCTCTCTTGCACTCTGTCTCTCTCTTGCACTCAGTCTCTCTCTCGCACTCAGTCTCTCTCTCGCACTCAGTCTCTCTCTCACACTCAGTCTCTCTCTCGCACTCAGTCTCTCTCTCGCACTCAGTCTCTCTCTCGCACTCAGTCTCTCTCTCGCACTCAGTCTCTCTCTCGCACTCAGTCTCTCTCTCTCTTGCACTCTGTCTCTCTCTCTCGCACTCTGTCTCTCTCTCTCTCGCACTCTGTCTCTCTCTCGCACTCTCGCACTCTCTCTCTCGCACTCTAGCACTCTCTCTCTCGCACTCTCGCACTCTGTCTCTCTCGCACTCTCTCTCTCGCACTCTCGCACTGTGTCATTCTCTCTCACACTCTCGCACTCTGTCTCTCTCTCGCGCTCTGTGTGTCTCACTCTGTGTGTCTCACTCTGTGTGTCTCACTCTGTGTGTCTCACTCTCGCACTCTGTCTCACTCTTGCACTCTGTCTCTCTCACGCTCTCTGTCGCACTCTTGCGCTCTCTCTCTCACACTCTCGCTCTCTCTCTCTCTCGCACTCTCGCTCTCTCTCTCTCTCGCACTCTCACACTCTGTCTCTCTCTCGCAGTCTCACACTGTCTCTCTCTTGCACTCTGGCTCTCTCTCGCACTCTCGCACTGTCTCTCTCTCTCTCGCACTCTCGCACTGTCTCTCTCTCTCTCGCACTCTGTCTCTCACTTGCACTCGCACTCTGTCTCTCTCTCACACTCTCGCACTCTGTGTGTCTCTCTCTCGCACTCTGTCTCTCGCACTCTGTCTCTCTCTCTCTCTCGCACTCTGTCTCTCTCTCTCTCGCACTCTTGCACTCTCTCTCTCGCACTCTCGCACTCTGTCTCTCTCGCACTCTGGCTCTCTCTCACACTCTCACACTGTCTCTCTCTCGCACTCTGGCTCTCTCTCTC
This sequence comes from Cetorhinus maximus, assembly GCF_964194155.1. Taxonomy (NCBI): domain Eukaryota; kingdom Metazoa; phylum Chordata; class Chondrichthyes; order Lamniformes; family Cetorhinidae; genus Cetorhinus; species Cetorhinus maximus. The sequence goes on along the minus strand of NW_027597530.1, from coordinate 10,258 downwards.
TCTCTCGCACTGTCTCTCTCTCTCTCTCGCACTCTGGCTCTCTCTCTCTTGCACTCTGTCTCTCACTTGCACTCGCACTCTGTCTCTCTCTCGCACTCTCGCACGCTGTGTGTCTCTCTCTCGCACTCTGTCTCCCTCTGTCTCGCACTCTGTCTCTCTCTCTCTCGCACTCTGTCTCTCTCTCTCTCGCACTCTGTCTCTCTCTCTCTCGCACTCTGTCTCTCTCTCTCGCACTCTTGCACTCTCTCTCTCGCACATCGCACTCTCTCTCTCTCGCACTCTCGCAATCTCTGTCTCTCTCTCGCACTCGCACTCTGTCTCTCTCTCGCACTCTGTCTCTCTCGCACTCTGTTTTTCTCACACTCTATCTCTCTTGCACTCTCGCACTCTGTGTGTCTCTCTCTCGCACTCTGTGTGTCTCACTCTCGCACTCTGTCTCAATCTTGAACTCTGTCCCTCTCTCTCACACTCTGTCCCTCTCTCTCACACTCTCACTCTCTCTCTCGCACTCTCGCTCTCTCTCGCACTCTGGCTCTCTCTCGCACTCTGTCTCTCACTTGCACTCGCACTCTGTCTCTCTCTCGCACTCTGTCTCTCTCTCTCATGCTCTCTCTCTCTCGCACTCTTGCGCTCTCTCTCTCGCACTCTTGTGCTCTCTCTCTCACGCACTCACTCTCTCTCTCTCTCGCACTCTCACACTGTCTCTCTCGCACTCTGTCTCTCACTTGCACTCGCACTCTGTCTCTCTCTCGCACTCTCACACTCTGTCTCTCTCGCACTCTGGCTCTCTCTCGCACCCTCGCTCTCTCTCTCGCACTCTCGCTCTCTCTCTCGCACTCTCGCTCTCTCTCTCGCACTCTCGCTCTCTCTCTCGCACTGTCGCTCTGTCTCTCTCTCTCTCTCGTACTCTCGCTCTGTCTCTCTCTCTCTCTCGCACTCTCGCTCTCTCTTGCATTCTGTCTCTCTCTCTCACACTCGCACTCTTGCACTCTGTCTCTCTCTCTCATGCTCTCTCTCTTGCACTCTTGCGCTCTCTCTCTCGCACTCTTGCGCTCTCTCTCTCGCACTCTTGCGCTCTCGCTCTCACGCACTCACTCTCTCTCTCTCTCGCACTCTCACACTGTCTCTCTCGCACTCTGGCTCTCTCTCGCACTCTCGCACTGTCTCTCTCTCTCGCACTCTGTCTCTCTCTCTCTCGCACTCTGTCTCTCTCTCGCACTCTGTCTCTCTCTCGCACTCTCGCACTCTGTCTCTCTCTCGCACTCTCACACTCTGTCTCTCTCGCACTCTGTCTCTCTCGTGCTCTGTCTCTCTCGCGCTCTGTCTCTCTCGCGCTCTGTCTCTCTCACGCTCTGTCTCTCTCGCGCTCTGTCTCTCTCGCGCTCTGTCTCTCTCGCGCTCTGTCTCTCTTGCGTTCTGTCTCTCTCTCGCACTCTGTCTCTCTCACGCTCTCTCTCTGTCGTACTCTTGCACTCTCTCTCTCACACTCTCGCTCTCTCTCGCACTCTCGCTCTCTCTCTCTCTCGCACTCTGTCTCTCTTTCACACTCTGTCTCTCTCTCGCACTCTGTCTCTCTCGCACTCTGTCTCTCTCGCACTCTCGCACTCTGTCTCTCTCGTGCTCTGTCTCTCTCGCGCTCTGTCTCTCTCGCGCTCTGTCTCTCTCGCGCTCTGTCTCTCTCGCGCTCTGTCTCTCTCGCGCTCTGTCTCTCTCGCGCTCTGTCTCTCTCGCGCTCTGTCTCTCTCGCACTCTGTCTCTCTCTCGCACTCTGTCTCTCTCACGCTCTATCTCTGTCGTACTCTTGCGCTCTCTCTCTCACACTCTCGCTCTCTCTCGCACTCTCACACTGTCTCTCTCTCGCACTCTGGCTCTCTCTCGCACTCTCGCACTGTCTCTCTCTCTCTCGTACTCAGGCTCTCTCTCTCTCGCACTCTGTCTCTCACTTGCACTCGCACTCTGTCTCTCTCTCGCACTCTATGTGTCTCACTCTGTGGGTCTCACTCTCGCACTCTCGCCCTCTCTCTCGCACTCTCACACTGTCTCTCTCTCGCACTCTGGCTCTCTCTCGCACTCTCGCACTGTCTCTCTCTCTCTCGCACTCTGGCTCTCTCTCTCTCGCACTCTGTCTCTCACTTGCACTCGCACTCTGTCTCTCTCTCGCACTCTCGCACGCTGTGTCTCTCTCTCGCACTCTGTCTCTCTCTCTCTCGCACTCTGTCTCTCTCTCTCTCGCACTCTGTTTCTCTCTCTCTCGCACTCTGTCTCTCTCTCTCGCAGTCTTGCACTCTCCCTCTCGCACTCTCGCACTCTCTCTCTCTCGCACTCTCGCACTCTCTGTCTCTCTCTCGCACTCGCACTATGTCTCTCTCTCGCGCTCTGTCTCTCTCTCGCACTCTGTCTCTCTCACGCTCTCTCTCTGTCGTACTCTTGCGCTCTCTCTCTCACACTCTCGCTCCCTCTCGCACTCTCGCTCTCTCTCTCTCTCGCACTCTGTCTCTCTTTCGCACTCTGTCTCTCTCTCGCATTCTGTCTCTCTCTCACACTCTGTCTCTCTCTCGCACTCTGTCTCTCTCTCGCACTCTGTCTCTCTCTCGCACTCTGTCTCTCACTCGCACTCAGTCTCTCTCTCGCACTCAGTCTCTCTCTCTCTCGCACTCAGTCTCTCTCTCTCTCGCACTCAGTCTCTCTCTTTCTCGCACTCTGGCTGTCTCTCGCACCAAGTCTCTCTCTCTCTCGCACTCTGTCTCTCTCCCTCTCGCACTCTGTCTCTCTCTCTCTCGCACTCTGTCTCTCTCTCTCTCGCACTCTGTCTCTCTCTCGCACACTGTCTCTCGCACTCTAGCACTCTCTCTCTCTCACTCTCGCACTCTGTCTCTCTCGTGCTTTGTCTCTCTCGCGCACTGTCTCTTCTTGCACTCTGCCTCTCTCATGCTCTCTCTCTGTCGTACTGTTGCGCTCTCTCTCTCACACTCTCGCTCTCTCTCGCACTCTTGCTCTCTCTCTCTCTCGCACTCTGTCTCTCTCTCGCACTCTGTCTCTCTCTCGCACTCTGTCTCTCACTCGCACTCAGTCTCCTCTTGCACTCTGTCTCTCTCTCTCTCGCACTCTGTCTCTCTCTCTCTCGCACTCTGTCTCTCTCTCTCTCGCACTCTCGCACTCTCTCTCTCGCACTCTCGCACTCTCTCTCGCACTCTAGCACTCTCTCTCTCGCACTCTCGCACTCTGTCTCTCTCGCACTCTCTCTCTCCCACTCTCGCACTCTGTCTCTCTCTCGCGCTCTGTGTGTCTCACTCTGTGTGTCTCACTCTGTGTGTCTCACTCTGTGTGTCTCGCTCTGTGTGTCTCACTCTCGCACTCTGTCTCACTCTTGCACTCTGTCTCTCTCAAGCTCTCTCTCTGTCGCACTCCTGTGCTCTCTCTCTCACACTCTCGCTCTCGCTCTCTCTCTCTCTCGCACTCTCGCTCTCTCTCTCTCTCGCACTCTCACACTCTGTCTCTCTCGCACTCTGTCTCTCTCTCGCACTCTCACACCGTCTCTCTCTTGCACTCTGGCTCTCTCTCGCACTCTCGCACTGTCTCTCTCTCTCTCGCACTCTGGCTCTCTCTCTCTCGCACTCTGTCTCTCACTTGCACTCGCACTCTGTCTCTCTCTCGCACTCTCTCACTCTGTGTCTCTCTCTCTCGCACTCTGTCTCTCTCTCGCACTCTGTCTCTCTCTCTCTCGCACTCTGTCCCACTCTCTCGCACTCTGTCTCTCGCACTCTAGCACTCTCTCTCTCGCACTCTCGCACTCTCTCTCTCGCACTCTCGCACTCTGTCTCTCTCTCGCACTCTCGCACGCTGTGTGTCTCTCTCTCGCACTCTGTCTCTCTCTCTCTCGCACTCTGTCTCTCTCTCTCTCGCACTCTGTTTCTCTCTCTCTCGCACTCTGTCTCTCTCTCTCGCACTCTTGCACTCTCCCTCTCGCACTCTCGCACTCTCTCTCTCTCGCACTCTCGCACTCTCTGTCTCTCTCTCGCACTCGCACTATGTCTCTCTCTCGCACTCTGTCTCTCTCGCACTCTGTTTTTCTCACACTCTATCTCTCTTGCACTCTCGCACTCTGTGTGTCTCTCGCACTCTGTGTGTGTCTCTCTCGCACTCTGTCTCTCTCTCGCACTCTGTGTGTCTCACTCTCACACTCTGTCTCAATCTCGCACTCTGTCCCTCTCTCTCGCACTCTGTCTCTCTCTCTCTCTTGCACTCTGTCTCTCTCTCTCTCTTGCACTCTGTCTCTCTCTCTCTCGCACTCTGTCTCTATCTCTCTCGCACTCTGTCTCTCTCTCTCTTGCACAATTTCTCTCTCTCTCTCGCACTCTGTCTCTCCCTCTCTCGCACTCTGTCTCTCTCACGCTCTCTCTCTGTCGTACTCTTGCGCTCTCTCTCTCACACTCTCGCTCTCTCTCGCACTCTCGCTCTCTCTCTCTCTCGCACTCTGTCTCTCTTTCGCACTCTGTCTCTCTCTCGCATTCTGTCTCTCTCTCGCACTCTATGTGTCTCACTCTGTGGGTCTCACTCTCGCACTCTCGCCCTCTCTCTCGCACTCTCGCTCTCTGTCTCGCACTCTCGCTCTCTCTCTCGCACTCTCGCTCTTTCTCTCGCACTCTCGCTCTCTCGCACTGTCGCTCTGTCTCTCTCTCTCCCTCGCACTCTCGCTCTGTCTCTCTCTCTCTCGCACTCTCGCTCTCTCTTGCATTCTGTCTCTCTCTCTCACACTCGCACTCTTGCACTCTGTCTCTCTCGCACTCTCGCACTCTGTCTCTCTCGCGCTCTGTCTCTCTCGCGCTCTGTCTCTCTCGCGCTCTGTCTCTCTCTCGCACTCTGTCTCTCTCTCGCACTCTGTCTCTCTCACGCTCTCTCTCTGTCGTACTCTTGCGCTCTCTCTCTCACACTCTCGCTCTCTCTCGCACTCTCGCTCTCTCTCTCTCTCTCGCACTCTGTCTCTCTTTCGCACTCTGTCTCTCTCTCGCATTCTGTCTCTCTCTCGCACTCTGTCTCTCTCGCACTCTGTCTCTGTCGCACTCTGTCTCTCTCGCACTCTCGCACTCTGTCTCTCTCGCGCTCTGTCTCTCTCACGCTCTGTCTCTCTCACGCTCTGTCTCTCTCGCGCTCTGTCTCTCTCACGCTCTGTCTCTCTCACGCTCTCTCTCTCTCGCACTCAGTCTCTCTCTCGCACTCAGTCTCTCTCTCGCACTCAGTCTCTCTCTCGCACTCAGTCTCTCTCTCGCACTCTCGCACTGTCTCTCTCTCTCTCTCGCACTCTGGCTCTCTCTCTCTCGCACTCTGTCTCTCACTTGCACTCGCACTCTGTCTCTCTCTCGCACTCTCGCACACTGTGTGTCTCTCTCTCGCACTCTGTCTCTCTCTGTCTCGCACTCTGTCTCTCTCTCTCTCGCACTGTGTCTCTCTCTCTCTCGCACTCTGTCTCTCTCTCTCTCGCACTCTGTCTCTCTCTCTCGCACTCTTGCACTCTCTCTCTCACGCTCTCGCACTCTCTCTCTCTCGCACTCTCGCACTCTCTGTCTCTCTCTCGCACTCGCACTCTGTCTCTCTCTCGCACTCTGTCTCTCTCGCACTCTGTCTCTCACTTGCACTCGCACTCTGTCTCTCTCTCGCACTCTCGCACGCTGTGTGTCTCTCCCTCGCACTCTGTCTCTCTCTGTCTCGCACTCTGTCTCTCTCTCTCTCGCACTGTGTCTCTCTCTCTCTCGCACTCTGTCTCTCTCTCTCTCGCACTCTGTCTCTCTCTCTCGCACTCTTGCACTCTCTCTCTCACACTCTCGCACTCTCTCTCTCTCGCACTCTCGCACTCTCTGTCTCTCTCTCGCACTCGCACTCTGTCTCTCTCTCTCACGCTCTCACTCTCTCTCTCTCTCGCACTCTCACACTGTCTCTCTCGCACTCTGGCTCTCTCTCGCACTCTCGCACTGTCTCTCTCTCTCGCACTCTGTCTCTCTCTCTCTCCCGCACTCTGTCTCTCTCTCGCACTCTCGCACTCTTTCTCTCTCGCACTCTTTCTGTCTCGCACTCTGTCTCTCTCGCACTCTGTCTCTATCTCTCTCGCACTCTGTCTCTCTCTCTCTCTTGCACATTGTCTCTCTCTCTCTCGCACTCTGTCTCTCCCTCTCTCGCACTCTGTCTCTCTCACGCTCTCTCTCTGTCGCACTCTTGTGCTCTCTCTCTCACACTCTCGCTCTCGCTCTCTCTCTCTCTCGCACTCTCGCTCTCTCTCTCTCTCGCACTCTCACACTCTGTCTCTCTCGCACTCTGTCTCTCTCTCGCACTCTCACACCGTCTCTCTCTTGCACTCTGGCTCTCTCTCGCACTCTCGCACTGTCTCTCTCTCTCGCACTCTGGCTCTCTCTCTCTCGCACTCTGTCTCTCACTTGCACTCGCACTCTGTCTCTCTCTCGCACTCTCTCACTCTGTGTCTCTCTCTCTCGCACTCTGTCTCTCTCTCGCACTCTGTCTCTCTCTCTCTCGCACTCTGTCTCTCTCTCTCGCACTCTGTCTCTCTCTCGCACTCTCGCACTCTCTCTCTCGCACTCTAGCACTCTCTCTCTCGCACTCTCGCACTCTCTCTCTCGCACTCTCGCACTCTGTCTCTCTCTTGCACTCTCGCACGCTGTGTGTCTCTCTCTCGCACTCTGTTTCTCTCTCTCTCGCACTCTGTCTCTCTCTCTCGCACTCTTGCACTCTCCCTCTCGCACTCTCGCACTCTCTCTCTCTCGCACTCTCGCACTCTCTGTCTCTCTCTCGCACTCGCACTATGTCTCTCTCTCGCACTCTGTCTCTCTCGCACTCTGTTTTTCTCACACTCTATCTCTCTTGCACTCTCGCACTCTGTGTGTCTCTCGCACTCTGTGTGTGTCTCTCTCGCACTCTGTCTCTCTCTCGCACTCTGTGTGTCTCACTCTCACACTCTGTCTCAATCTCGCACTCTGTCCCTCTCTCTCGCACTCTGTCTCTCTCTCTCTCTTGCACTCTGTCTCTCTCTCTCTCGCACTCTGTCTCTATCTCTCTCGCACTCTGTCTCTCTCTCTCTTGCACAATTTCTCTCTCTCTCTCGCACTCTGTCTCTCCCTCTCTCGCACTCTGTCTCTCTCACGCTCTCTCTCTGTCGTACTCTTGCGCTCTCTCTCTCACACTCTCGCTCTCTCTCGCACTCTCGCTCTCTCTCTCTCTCGCACTCTGTCTCTCTTTCGCACTCTGTCTCTCTCTCGCATTCTGTCTCTCTCTCGCACTCTATGTGTCTCACTCTGTGGGTCTCACTCTCGCACTCTCGCCCTCTCTCTCGCACTCTCGCTCTCTGTCTCGCACTCTCGCTCTCTCTCTTGCACTCTCGCTCTTTCTCTCGCACTCTCGCTCTCTCGCACTGTCGCTCTGTCTCTCTCTCTCCCTCGCACTCTCGCTCTGTCTCTCTCTCTCTCGCACTCTCGCTCTCTCTTGCATTCTGTCTCTCTCTCTCACACTCGCACTCTTGCACTCTGTCTCTCTCGCACTCTCGCACTCTGTCTCTCTCGCGCTCTGTCTCTCTCGCGCTCTGTCTCTCTCGCGCTCTGTCTCTCTCTCGCGCTCTGTCTCTCTCTCGCACTCTGTCTCTCTCTCGCACTCTGTCTCTCTCACGCTCTCTCTCTGTCGTACTCTTGCGCTCTCTCTCTCACACTCTCGCTCTCTCTCGCACTCTCGCTCTCTCTCTCTCTCTCGCACTCTGTCTCTCTTTCGCACTCTGTCTCTCTCTCGCATTCTGTCTCTCTCTCGCACTCTGTCTCTCTCGCACTCTGTCTCTGTCGCACTCTGTCTCCCTCGCACTCTCGCACTCTGTCTCTCTCGCGCTCTGTCTCTCTCACGCTCTGTCTCTCTCGCGCTCTGTCTCTCTCGCGCTCTGTCTCTCTCACGCTCTGTCTCTCTCACGCTCTCTCTCTCTCGCACTCAGTCTCTCTCTCGCACTCAGTCTCTCTCTCTCACTCAGTCTCTCTCTCGCACTCAGTCTCTCTCTCGCACTCAGTCTCTCTCTCGCACTCAGTCTCTCTCTCGCACTCTCGCACTGTCTCTCTCTCTCTCTCGCACTCTGGCTCTCTCTCTCTCGCACTCTGTCTCTCACTTGCACTCGCACTCTGTCTCTCTCTCGCACTCTCGCACGCTGTGTGTCTCTCTCTCGCACTCTGTCTCTCTCTGTCTCGCACTCTGTCTCTCTCTCTCTCGCACTGTGTCTCTCTCTCTCTCGCACTCTGTCTCTCTCTCTCTCGCACTCTGTCTCTCTCTCTCGCACTCTTGCACTCTCTCTCTCACGCTCTTGCACTCTCTCTCTCTCGCACTCTCGCACTCTCTGTCTCTCTCTCGCACTCGCACTCTGTCTCTCTCTCGCACTCTGTCTCTCTCGCACTCTGTCTCTCACTTGCACTCGCACTCTGTCTCTCTCTCGCACTCTCGCACGCTGTGTGTCTCTCTCTCGCACTCTGTCTCTCTCTGTCTCGCACTCTGTCTCTCTCTCTCTCGCACTGTGTCTCTCTCTCTCTCGCACTCTGTCTCTCTCTCTCTCGCACTCTGTCTCTCTCTCTCGCACTCTTGCACTCTCTCTCTCACACTCTCGCACTCTCTCTCTCTCGCACTCTCGCACTCTCTGTCTCTCTCTCGCACTCGCACTCTGTCTCTCTCTCTCACGCTCTCACTCTCTCTCTCTCTCGCACTCTCACACTGTCTCTCTCGCACTCTGGCTCTCTCTCGCACTCTCGAACTGTCTCTCTCTCTCGCACTCTGTCTCTCTCTCTCTCCCGCACTCTGTCTCTCTCTCGCACTCTGGCACTCTTTCTCTCTCGCACTCTTTCTGTCTCGCACTCTGTCTCTCTCGCACTCTGTCTCTCTCGCACTATGTCTCTCTCGCGCTCTGTCTCTCTCGCGCTCTGTCTCTCTCGCGCTCTGTCTCTCTCGCGCTCTGTCTCTCTCACGCTCTGTCTCTCTCGCGCTCTGTCTCTCTCGCGCTCTGTCTCTCTCGCGCTCTGTCTCTCTCACGCTCTCTTTCTGTCGTACTCTTGTGCTCTCTCTCTCACTCTCTCGCACTCTGTCTCTCTCTTGCACTCTGTCTCTGTCGCACTCTGTCTCTCTCACACTCTCGCACTCTGTCTCTCTCGTGCTCTGTCTCTCTCGCGCTCTGTCTCTCTCGCGCTCTGTCTCTCTCGCGCTCTGTCTCTCTCGCGCTCTGTCTCTGTCGCGCTCTGTCTCTCTCGCACTCTGTCTCTCTCTCGCACTCTGTCTCTCTCACGCTCTCTCTCTGTCGTACTCTTGCGCTCTCTCTCTCACACTCTCGCTCTCTCTCGCACTCTCACACTGTCTCTCTCTCGCACTCTGGCTCTCTCTCGCACTCTCGCACTGTCTCTCTCTCTCTCGTACTCAGGCTCTCTCTCTCTCGCACTCTGTCTCTCACTTGCACTCGCACTCTGTCTCTCTCTCGCACTCTATGTGTCTCACTCTGTGGGTCTCACTCTCGCACTCTGTCTCACTCTTGCACTCTGTCTCTCTCACGCTCTCTCTCTGTCGCACTCTTGCGCTCTCTCTCTCACACTCTCGCTCTCGCTCTCTCTCTCACACTCTCGCTCTCTCTCTCTCTCGCACTCTCACACTCTGTCTCTCTCGCACTCTGGCTCTCTCTCGCACTCTCACACTGTCTCTCTCTCGCACTCTTTCTCTCTCTCGCACTCTCGCACTGTCTCTCTCTCTCTCGCACTCTGGCTTTCTCTCGCACTCTGTCTCTCACTTGCACTCAGTCTCTCTCTCGCACTCAGTCTCTCTCTCGCACTCTGTCTCTCTATTTCTCGCACTCTGGCTCTCTCTCGCACCAAGTCTCTCTCTCTCTCGCACTCTGTCTCTCTCCCTCTCGCATTCTGTCTCTCTCCCTCTCGCACTCTGTCTCTCTCTTGCACTCTGTCTCTCTCTCTCTCGCACTCTGTCTCTCTCTCTCGCACTCTTGCACTCTCTCTCTCACACTCTCGCACTCTCTCTCTCTCGCACTCTCGCACTCTCTGTCTCTCTCTCGCACTCGCACTCTGTCTCTCTCTCTCACGCTCTCACTCTCTCTCTCTCTCGCACTCTCACACTGTCTCTCTCGCACTCTGGCTCTCTCTCGCACTCTCGCACTGTCTCTCTCTCTCGCACTCTGTCTCTCTCTCTCTCCCGCACTCTGTCTCTCTCTCGCACTCTTTCTCTCTCGCACTCTTTCTGT